>NC_091122.1:180591954-180634454 GCF_040183065.1 Periplaneta americana
TCATCAATTTCATTTATACATCCACCCACCCACCCACTCGCCCATTCATTCATTCATCCACCTATTCACTCGCCTATTTATCAATCCATCCATCCATCCACCCACTCGCCCATCCCACTTCATTCATTCATCCACCCACCCACTCGCCTATCCATACATCCATTTTATTAATTTATTCATCCAACCAGCAACCCACTCACCCGCCCATTCATCTATCCCTCCATCCATCCATGCATCCATTCATTCACTCATCCACCCACCCACACGGAAGGTAGCAGAGGCCATGGGTGCGAAAAAGTCCATGAACTGAGTTGGAGCACTCTAGCGTCAAGACGGAAAAAATCGAGGCAGATGGATGGATGGATGGATGGATGGATGGATGGATGGATGGATGGATGGATGAATGGATGGATGGATGGATGAATGAATGAAATGGATGAACTAATGAAATGGATGAATTAATGAATAAATGAATGAGCTAGTGAATGAGTCAATGAATGAAAGAATGAATATGGCACCGTATGTACGTACATGTACACTATTTATAATATGACTTTTCGATCGGCGTTTAACACTAAACAACGCACACATGAACAGTTTCACAAGTCTGAGCGCCAAGCACATTTCACTAGTAATGAAACGAGTTTTAAAAATCAACAGATTTTGTAATTATAATGCGCTCTTCTCGAGGGTTCGTACATGTTAATACCACAATTTTGTAATTGCATCTCCATAAGTAATTCTCGTTTATTCCGACACTTCACTTTTGCACGGCAACACTCGATTTAAAAATAAAACAGTGGGAACACAATTCATTTTGTGTCAGCATTTACCATCATTGCACTGGAAATGTCGAGAGCGGCTTCAGTCCTTAGGCCTACGCACCGGAACTTGCGTTACCACGCACGATAGTTTTACTGACTCGTAGACAAACAGATCTGCAGTGTGAACCTGATCCATCATCACTAGGGACCGGATTTTATGTAAATACATATTATATTCCTTACAACCTAACCATATATAAATAACAAATAACAATAACAAAATTTGATACTACATATTTTTACATATTTACCCCACATTACACATTATGGCTTGGTATTACATAAATCTACATATTTAGGGGGTTTATTCATTTTTACTTCTCCAAAAGAAAAAAAAAACTTGTGCTGGGGAAGTTTACAATCTGAAATACACAGATTTAAAAAGCCTTTTTACCTACCCAAGAAAAGTTATATTTCGGGACGAAACATAACGTTCTTAGTTCCAGGAAATAATAGAGGCACTCATCCCATACCGCCCACTAAATATGAGTGAACAAAAGGCAACCTTTCTCATACAACTACCTTGTATTGTAAAAATCACTCAGAAAGTAGCGTTGTCTTCATGCGGTGGAGTGGGACGAGGACGACATGATTTGTCTCGAACTGTAATTGTTCTGCACACGTCTTAACAAGCCGTTCCCATGCAATTTGCGACCTTACTCACCCTCTTCCTAAACCTTCCATGGAAAACCCGTGTCAAGTCTGACATGAGCCACGATAAACTTGTCGAATTTTTGAAAAGAAGCTGGAGTAAAGGAACAAACTGGAAAGATGTTGAAAGATTAAAATTAATAATCAAGTAAAGCGAAACAGTGCTTGCAGTACTGTTGTGTCATCCATTTCACTCAGTTTTCTAGTTTTAATACTTACAGTATAAAGTGCAAGTGAGTTTATCTGCTGCTTTTAACTAACTAAAATGGCCCCTTTATCTTCAACTCTAACGACAAAAATAAAATCATGGATTTCGATGGATGAAGCTTTCAATACAGATGGAAAAATAGTAATGTGTCAAGTGTGCGGTAAAAATGTCAGGTGCTCTATGAAATCACAACTGGAGAGTCTTACCTATCCTATACCTGCCAGATATTGATATTAAATATTTTCTTGATTTTACATATTTTGGTACATATTCAGCTTATTTTTCTTACATAAATATTTACATATTTCACACCTTGATATTACATAAAACCGGTCCTAATCATTACGTATATTTTAAGCTTGTTTTCTTCCCTGTCTAAAAGTTTGCGTTATTGTGCATGCCACTAGTGAACTCGTTCAGTCCGTATATCGGGGTATAAAAAAGGCTAGCCCATTCTTTTCATAAAAATGGACTTAACACGTTTTGGTATCACACTCTACATTTAAAATTGAACGAAGAGATTTTGGATAAAAAGCCTACATAAGTCAAACTTTGTATTTAGAAAAGAAAATTTTATGAAAACAAAATATTGTGAGAATTAGAGCGTCGAAAATATTTTTAGACTACACAGCTGCGAACGTTCTAAGACTTACACTGCCTCGGTTGCCGCACGACCTGCCAATTCGTGCCTGAAATTCCTCCATCCCGCGTATCGCTAGATGACGTCACCCGCTCCAATTCAGGGTTACATTGGATACAATGATCCTTCTTCTGTCGATTGCCGTTTACTTCGGGTATGTCGTGTAGTTTAGAAATTATAGGCGCTACAAAACTGGCCCGAAAATGTGTCGGTAGCCTTTCTGGTATGGCACCCTAGTAAACTGGACCGAAATTATAGACATATTCACGTCAAAATATCTAACCGTCCATTGAAAGCGATTTAAAACTTGATGTTTTGCTAATGGTAAAAAAAAAAACATTCTTCCCCGTGAAATAGAGTCTACATTAAATATCTGGAGGCCAACTGCATAGAGAACATTGCACAGTACTAGATATCAACATCATAAAGTCCAACTCATGCATGAGTTAGTGGAATAAGATTTGAAGGAAAGTTTAAGTTTATGTGTGAGTAAACAATTTTTGTATTCGTCCCCTTATAACAATTCGGGACAAACGAGAGCCAAAATAAGTACCCGTAGGAAACAGGTATTTACAGATTCCTGTCGGAAATAGATCTCTCCAAAGTGCCAAATAGATGGGATAGGATGGCAGTACTACCACCTTTCAATATCATCTCGCCAAATACCATTTCGCTATCACCAACGCTACTTACTCACTTATTCACTTACTTACTTACTTACTTACTTACTTACTTACTTACGGCTTTTAAGGAACTCGGAGGTTCATTGCCGCCCTCACATAAGCCCGCCATCGGTCCCTATCCTGAGCAAGATTAATCCAGTCTCTACCATCATATCCCACCTCCCTCAAATCCATTTTAATATTATCCTCCCATCTACGTCTCGGCCTCCCCAAAAGGTCTTATTCCCTCCGGCCTTCCAACTAACACTCTATATGCATTTCTGGATTCGCCCATACGTGCTACATGCCCTGCCCATCTCAAACGTCTGGATTTAATGTTTCTAATTATGTCAGGTGAAGAATACAATGCGTGCAGTTCTTCGTTGTGTAACTTTCTCCATTCTCCTGTAACTTCATCCCTCTTAGCCCCAAATATTTTCCTAAGCACCTTATTCTCAAACATCCTTAAATTCTGTTTCTCTCTCAAAGTGAGAGTCCAAGTTTCACAACCATTCTGAACAACTGGTAATATAACTGTTTTATAAATTCTGATTTTCAGACTTTTCGACAGCAGACTGGATGGCAAAAGCTTCTCAACCGAATAATAACAGAAATTTCCCATATTTATTCGGCGTTTAATTTTCTCCCGAATGTCATTTATAATTGTTGCTGTTGTTCCAAGATATTTGAATTTCTCCACCTCTACAAAGGCTAAATTTCCAGTTTTTACATTTCCATTTCGTACAATGTTCAGGTCACGAGACATAATCATATACTTTGTCTTTTCAGGATTTACTTCCAAACCTATGTCTTTACTTGCTTCAAGTAAAATAGGTACCCGTGTATTCTCTAATAGTTTGTGGATTTTCTCTGAACATATTCACGTCATCCACATAGACAATCAGCTGATGTGATGTAGATGCCAAATTATGAAAAATCCCAGACCTAACCAGGACTCGAACTCGGGTCGGCTGTATAACAGGCTGGAGGTCTGACCACTAAGTCACCACAGGGGTGACAAAAATGTACTAAGGTTGTCTGGTTTGTCGGCTAACATAATATGTGTGTACAGAATTGGCCAGTCATATTTTTTCTTTAGATTACCGAAAATAATACCAAACGGAATTGTACATAATGCAGTGTGTTATTTCATCGATGATTCACAGCACCACGACACTCTGAATTCAAAGCGTAAATCGACGTTTAATAATTCATTCTGAACAAAACGAAGCATTTGAAATATTAAAAATAATCCAAACTGAAAAGGACTGTTTTTGTTCGCGAGTTGATATTGGGTTTGATATGTCATGTAAAATATTAAACCGCTTGCCCTTTGCTGTAATTCAGGATCTATGCGATTACAATTTAAAATATTAATTTAAATGTATGATGTTTGGCCACAGTGTTTGCACGGCTGAACGAGGTCTGGCTTCGGGGGAAGTCGGTTTAGACAACTGATGCGAACTAAACTTTGGTTCCTAAACAACTAAAGATGGGCCTGAATTATACAGATCTAAACAGCTTTTCTTAATGCATAATAAATAAAGACTACTTTCCGTACAATGTCGTAGATATACTGAAGTTTAGAATTTCAATTTACATGCACAAAAATAATAAATTTCAGCGTATTATATATGTATCGTTGGAGTGAAAATTTCAAAGCAAATTAAATACTGGATAAATTGTTTTATTATGTTAACTATCCAAGTGTACTTTGTTGCAAATTGATGAAGAAAAAATATATAGAGCATCTATAATAATTATAGAAAACACAATCCCTCTTGTGATACCAATTTCCAACTTTGTTTTTGCATTGCATTTGTTTTATTTTTTTCGCAAATTTCTTAAAATTTGTCGTTACGAATACTTATTTATTTATTTATTTATTTATTCACTCTATCTATCTATCTATCTATCTATCTATCTGTCTGTCTATCTATCTATCTATCTATCTATCTATCTATCCATCTATCCATCTATCCATCTATCTATCTATCTATCTATCTATCTATCTATCTATCTATCTATCTATCTATCTATCTATCTATCTATCTATCTATCTATCTATCTATCTATCTATCTATCTATCTACCTGTCTGTATGTATGTATGTATCTATCTATCTATCTATCTATCTATCTATCTATCTATCTATCTATCTATCTATCTATCTATCTATCTATCTATCTATCTATCTATCTATCTATCTATCTATCTATCTATCTATCTATCCATCCATCCATCCATCCATCCATCCATCCATCCATCCAGCCATCCATCCATCCATCCATCCATCCATCCATCCATCCATCCATCCATCCATCCATCCATCCATCCATCCATCCATCCATCTATCTATCTATCTATCTATCTATCTATCTATCTATCTATCTATCTATCTATCTATCTATCTATCTATCCATCTATCCATCTATCCTTCTATCCATCTATCCATCTATCCATCTATCCATCTATCCATCTATCTATCTATTTATCTATCTATCTATCTATCTATCTATCTATCTATCTATCTATCTATCTATATATCTATCTACCTGTCTGTATGTATCTATCTATCTATCTATCTATCTATCTATCTATCTATCTATCTATCTATCTATCTATCTATCTATCTATCTATCTATCTATCTATCCATCCATCCATCCATCCATCCATCCATCCATCCATCCATCCATCCATCCATCCATCCATCCATCCATCCATCCATCCATCCATCCATCCATCCATCCATCTATCTATCTATCTATCTATCTATCTATCTATCTATCTATCTATCTATCTATCCATCCATCCATCCATCCATCCATCCATCCATCCTATCTGTCTGTCTGCCTGTCTGTCTACTTACCTCTATCTATATCTATCTATCTATCTATCTATCTATCTATCTATCTATCTATCTCTATTCATTTATTTTTTTTATTTAATTTATTCATTAATTTAATCTTGTGTATGAATATTCATTTAATACCATTACTGATGTTAGAGTCGGCACTATTGTTGCTATCACTTGTATTGCCAATACTATGGCTGTTACTACTGCTTTTATCTCTAACGTCGTAGTCAGTACTACCATTGCTATTTTTTCTGCTGTCCTACCAAGGTTGCTACTACTGCTCCTGTTACTCATAATGTCGCTGTGAATGTTGTTACTGACATCACGTCTACTACCATTTCTAATATGGTTACTTCTTCTCTTACTGTTACTATGAAGATTGCTATTACTACTGCTCCAGCTATAGCTGTTACTAATGCTGTTATTGCTGTCAATTTCTACTATTATTACCACTGCTACTTCCACTACTATTGTTGCTGAAATTATCAGTGATTTGCTTTTCAATATTACTATTATGGTTTTAGATATATTCCAGTATTTCGGGGAAGGAGAACTTGGATTTCTTTTTTCCAAAAGTGTATTGAGGGTCCCTATCACCACGGCATAGCGCGTCCTCAGGTTGTGGATCGAGGAGACGGCCTCCAGATATGGAGGGTAGCTGTGAATATATTGAATAAGCGGTCGCTGATAGCCTATGAGGGGTGGTCCTCCAGCTTGGGGGTTGGGCGAAGGGTTAACAACCCATCACCGTAAAAACAGCTTGTTACAAATCGTTCAAATAAGCCTCGGAATGGGATGAAGAGGTGGAGAAGTTCAAATATCTTGGAGCAACAGTAACAAATATAAATGATACTCGGGAGGAAATTAAACACGGAATAAATATGGGAAATGCCTGTTATTATCCGGTTGAGAAGCTTTTATCATCCAGTCTGCTTTCAAAAAATCTGAAAGTTAGAATTTATAAAACAGTTATACTACCAGTTGTTCTTTATGATTGTGAAACTTGGACTCTCACTTTGAGAGAGGAACAGAGATTAAGGGTGTTTGAGAATAAGGTGCTTAGGAAAATATTTGGGGCTAAGAGGGATGAAGTTACAGGAGAATGGAGAAAGTTACACAACACAGAACTGCACGCATTGTATTCTTCGCCTGACATAATTAGGAACATTAAATCCAGACGTTTGAGATGGGCAGGGCATGTAGCACGTATGGGCGAATCCAGAAATGCATATAGAGTGTTAGTTGGGAGGCCGGAGGGAAAAAGACCTTTAGGGAGGCCGAGACGTAGATGGGAAGATAATATTAAAATGGATTTGAGGGAGGTGGGATATGATGATAGAGAATGGATTAATCTTGCTCAGGATAGGGACCGATGGCGGGCTTATGTGAGGGCGGCAATGAACCTCCGGGTTCCCTAAAAGCTATTAAGTAAGTAATGCTTTATTCAAAACTTGTGCTCAACTTTAACATACTAAATTACGTGTGAGTTAGTGTCCTGAAATACACCAGGCACATGTCAGAATTGCCTTGAGGAAAAGTTAGCAGCCTTTCGTATCTCGGAGCTAGAAGGAGGAAGATTTCAGCGCATTATCACAGCTGTCACACGAAGTGATGCAATGAATATGACGAATCTGTGATTGACAGCAGGAGTCTGGTACACATCGATAAGTTTCTGCAGTTTCATCGCGGAGGTCGCCTTTACAGCACATCTCGTCCTGGTTGCGCCGTGGGAAATAGTACAAAGATAAAGACTAGTTGCAGAACATGCGTGTTACACAAATTTTTATTTCTAGTTGTCACATGCACACAAATTGCAGTTAATGATACATCCTACTACCTGAACATAGCGTCATGTAAATGGCCTGCATCGGCATTGATGCATCGCTGCAAGCCTTCCCGGAAAATCCTCATGCCACGGAGAATCATCTCATTCGAAATAGCCTCAATTTCTTTTTACGTTGCCGTTTTCAGATCCTCAATACTTTGTAGTCGCCAGGAGAAAACATTTTGTTTGAGATAACTCTAAAGAAAAACGACTAGGGCTGTGAGATCCGGAGACCTGGGCGGCCACCTCTTATCTCCAAAATGTGAAATTAGTTTGCTTCAAAATAAGTTGTGCACTACGTCATGGTACGGACTATATAGGAGTCCTTGCAAGGGAATTTGTCGCTGAGAGGATGTCTATGTGAGCTCCGAGGCTATTAGCAACTTGTTTCATTGTACGTTATTCCAATTGAACGTGAAATATTACAGCTACTTGAATCATTTTTACACCTTCACATTGAAGTTAATGGTGAAGTTTGTACGTTGACCAGATTCCTAAAATCAGTCAGCTGTTCATAGTGTAACTGTATATATACTTACTTACTGTATATATACTTACTAGCTTTTAAGGAACCCGGAGGTTCATTGCCGCCTTCACATAAGCCCGCCATTGGTCCCTATCCTGAGTAAGATTAATCCACTCTCTATCATCATATCCCACCTCCCTCAAATCAATTTTAATATTATCTTCCCATCTACGTCTCGGCCTCCCCAAAGGTCTTTTTCCCTCCTATCTCCCAACTAACACTCTATATGCATTTCTGGATTCGCCCATTCGTGCTACATGCCCTGCCCATCTCAAACGTCTGGATTTAATGTTCCTAATTATGTCAGGTGAAGAATACAATGCGTGCAGTTCTGTGTTGTGTAACTTTCTCCATTCTCCTGTAACTTCATCCCTCTTAGCCTCAAATATTTTCCTAAGCACCTTATTCTCAAACACCCTTAACCTGTGTTCCTCTCTCAAAGTGAGAGTCCAAGTTTCACAACCATACAGAACAACCAGTAATATAACTGTTTTATAAATTCTAACTTTCAGATTTTTTGACAGCAGACTGGATGATAAAAGCTTCTCAACCGAATAATAACAGACATTTCCCATATTTATTCTGTGTTTAATTTCCTCCCGAGTATCATTTATATTTGTTACTGTTGCTCCCAGGTATTCGAATTTTTCCACCTCTTCAAAGGATAAATTTACAATTTTTAAATTTACATTTCGTACAATATTCTGGTCACGAGACATAATCATATAGTTCATATGAAAATGTTAACGTCCAAACCAAACTGTTTGTCTATATTAAAAGTGATTTATTTATTTATTTTTATTAATATCGGCTAAAAAATAATATGCAATACATGTGTTAAGTGGATAACAGAATCTCGGAAATAGAGAAGACAAGACAAATCAACTTCGTCTGGTCTTCTCTAACTTTTCCTTGATTCTTTTATAATGCACTTACCACGCTTATAGCGCAATATACTATTCCATGAAATTGTGTTTTCTTTCACTAAACGGCCACAGGGAAATTTACTGTTGAAGAAAATCCCTTGATCTATCTTCCTCTGTAAGTTAAGCTAACCTTCACTTAAGCATGAAGGTCAAATCTACCTTTCTGCAACTTCATGTGGAACATGTACATTTTTATTGGAATGGCACTGAGTAGGAAGTAAAATCTCAGGAAGTTCCAGCAATTGAACAAAACTCGAGTACTTCACATGTGAGTGCCCATGAACTTGTACGTATGACGAATCTGAAGACAGCTGCTGAATGCTTGGCCTTCAGGCACGTTCAAGATGAATCACGAAGAGCATTACGAGTTCACAAGCATGTAATCACATAAGCGTTTGAATCACGCGAGACCAAGGCCAGTCCATACATTATCCGAAGGCTGCGATTTAGCGCGAGGGATGCCTGTAGTTGTCCTTTGTCTCTTCAGGCTTGTCGTCTAATGAAGGGGTTTCTAACGTCTTGAAAGTGACCTACAAATCTACATACAAAACCATTCATTTATCAAGATCACAGGAACTTGTTCAACTGTCGTAGTTTTTGTTGGAATAAGAATGGCTTTATTTTAACGTTAAAATCTGATCGCAAGGTAACATGCACCCACTAATCCGTAACGCTCATAATCCAACCGAATCATATCTCACAAGTATTCAGTGCGTAACCAATCCATAGTTTGTCTGTTATCCACGACCATATCAGAAGAAAATTAACATTCGTCATATGAGAGAAAATAAAAGAAAAAGACAGGAAAAAATAATGATCATATGTGAAATATGGAAAAATAATGATCAAGTGAGAAAGATGGGAAAAGAATGATCATGTATGAAAGATGAAAACATATTGAGCATGTGTGAAAGATGGAAACATATTGTATGAAAAATGAAAACATATTGAGCATGTGTGAAAGATGGAAACATATTGAGCATGTGTGAAATATGGAAAATATTGGTAATGGGTGAAAGATGGAAAAATAATGATCATGTGTGAAATATCGAAAAATAGTGATCAAGTGAGAAAGATTGGAAAATAATGATCATGTATGAAAGATGAAAACATATTGAGCATGTGTGAAAGATGGAAACAAATTGCGCATGTGTGAAAGATGGAAAAATATTGGTCATGAGTGAAAGATGGAAAAATAATTATCATGTGTGAAATATGGAAAAATAATGATCAAGTGAGAAAGACTAGGATCATTCCTCGTCACTTACAGCTCGCCATTCGCAACGAGCCGCCAAATTACTCTTCAAGGAACGACCACTCATATAAATTGAGGGAAAGAAGGCAGAGGACGGACACTGGAAAGTTTTCTTTTCTCAATCGTACTATCAGGGACTGGAATGCTTTACCTGCAGACTTACTAAAGGCTTTACCAATAACCATAAATGTATTTAAAAATAGGCTTAAGGACCTTACTAATAGACGGTAATTATACACAGTATTTAAATGGTGTAAATGATATTTTGTTATTGAAGTGTTGTATCAGTGAAGAATTATGTTGTGTCAGTGAAGTGTGTTGTATCAGTGAAGAAGTATGTCGTGTCAGTGAAGTGTGTTGTGTAAGTGAAACGTGTTCCTGTTAGTGAAGCTTTATAGTTTATAGTGGCAGTGCAAAGTATTTGAACAGTGAAATGTTTTTGAAGTGTTAGTGAAATCAGGATAGAATCAGTGAAATGTGTCGTAGTTCCAGTGCAGTGAGTGAGTTGACAGCGAAATGAGTGTAATGTTGAAAGGTACTTGTGCAGATATGAACATATCATACTCGTGGGTTTTAGTTCGATCTTAGTTTTAAGATACAAATTAGATTTATTTCAAATGTTATTTTAAGTGATCGTTTCATTTAATTTAGTATATTCCCTGTTGTTGTTATTATTATTATTATTATTGTTGTTATTATTATTAATTTTTGTTAGTATTAATTAATACGTTTATTATTGTCATTATTGAGTGTAATTAGTTACCACTGCCTCCGGGTATATACCCATTGCAGTGTGAATAAATACATACATACATACATACATACATACATACATACATACATACATACATACATACATACATACATACATACATACATACATACAAAGATGGAAAAATAATGATCATGTGTGAAATATGGAAAAATAATGATCAAGTGAGAGAGATGGAAAAATAATGATCATGTGTGATATATGGAAAAATAATGATCATGTGTGATATGTGGAAAATTAATGATCAAGTGAGAAAAATGGAAAAATAATGATCATGTATGAAAGATGAAAACATATTGAGCATGTGTGAAAAATGGAAACATATTGAGCATGTGAGTGTATTTTTCTCTCTTTTTCTCTTTCTTCTTTATTCTTGCTCTTGTGTTGTATTTATTGGTTTAAATTAAGTATTTAGTAAACTGTCCTTGTAAATTTTATGTTACATTATTGACTAAGACCACACCGTACACGAGCCTGGCTCTTACGGTAGTGACTAGAAACATTTTTTTTTTTTTATAAATTTAGTTTGTACTCACTAGCTAGCTAGTTAAATAAATAAATGAAATTTGTGAAATATGGAGAAATATTTGTCATGAGTGAAGGATGGAAAAATAATTACCATGTGTGAAAGATGGAAAAAACAATGATCATGTGTGGCCTTAGAAACTATACGAGTGAATTCTACCAGATAGAAGAAAACGCGGTCATTCAAAATAATCTTAGAACGGATGTATATTGCGGGAAATGAAAATTCGCAACATGATCTAGGACAATGCTCAACACAGACAAGATTGGCTTTTGGTACTGGCTAAATGGCTGCCAACCGTATAAGCCAAATTTATCTAAATGAAACAAATAACTTGTTTAAACTTGTAAAAGTTTCCATCTGCTAATCTATAAAATATATCTAAATTATTAAGAATATGAAAGTATATGACGTCATACAAGCTTAAGAATTTATTGCTTTCTTGCAAAAATGTATTGCCTCAAAACAAATCCTACAGCAAACGTTGACAAGATGGTGCAACTTCTTGGAAGACGCAAAAGAGTACGATTTTAAGGAATTACATGCAGTGATTTTCAAGCCAGGTCTAATACGCATCGCAGACATGCGAATACAGATGTTAATACCTGCAGTTTGTGATCCCATTTGCATTCTGACTGTGTCCACATGGGTGTTTGTTTACAAGATGGCGACAGTTTACTTTCAAGATTATCTTTTCTGTCAACGAACTGCCATCTTTGGTTTCTTCGGTGAGATTAGTTTAGAAAACAGTCGCTTACGAAAAAGTTTCCAAATGGCATTCTAATTTAAAATGCAAGCAACCAGAGATGAGAAAGTGTCTCTGGAATAAGAATCATCGCACTTTTCTATACTACTGAGAACTGTTATTCACTCATGTTGGAAACATTTTGTAGGAACGCTGAGAATGAAGACAGAAGAACGCAGTACCTCAGGCACAACAAGAATTAGTATTATGCCTTTGTGCTCTTACGGCCACGTGCATAAACGTTGGTTAGTGTAACCACCGATTAAAATTGCCACCTTACCCCTGGTTAAGCATTTTTAGGATGCATCAACCTCGGTTAGGACTTAAACAGTGAGTTATCACGGTAATCTCTAAGCGGATACATTCGAGCGGTTGAAGGGGATAACCAGTGGGTAGTGGGACTAGTAAAATAAAATGGCACCCAGATTCACAGCTCATGATTTCGAAGATCATTATTATTGCACTTGGATTACTAACAACGTAAAGATATCTGGATGCTTTTATTTTCTGAGCGAACTTTCGTAACATGCAATATTAATGGCAAAGTGCATCAACATCGGTTAAAAACGTAGTAATCATAGATTACGAAACGACGGTTAAACAGTAACTTTGGTTAAAATGTAATTTCTGTGCACCATTTACAATCACCGATTACTTAAACATGGCTAGCTGACACCTCATTTAACCAGAGTAAAGTCTATGATGGTACACTGTTTCTACAAAATGGCTAAAGGAAAGCATCCATACCACTGCAAAGATAATAGTCAACGTCTAAAAACGACTGTGCTCACTCTGTTCTACATCAAAATGAACGTGTCCTACATTTTCGCGTTGCATTTGTTTGCCTTTCGGCACTGTTATATTTATGAGTTGCATTTCTTTGTTTTTCAGTGTTGTTAGGTTAAAATCGTACAAAATGGAAAATTGGATGCAAAAATGATTATATCCCAATGTGAGGTTGAAGTATTGATAGACTTACTTACTAGATGTAAATATATTATATAAAAAATAAGTAATATCCATAAAGAAAAAGGATGCAGAAGATGAGTAGGAATGTGTGTACGATCCAAGACCCCATTTACACCAGGGAACTGTTCATTATCCTAAGATCCAGCCATAACCTCCCTTTGTTCAGCCAGTGACATAGAGAAAGAGATATTTGAGTATTCCCTCTTAAAATACAGAAATAACAGTTACATAGAATCGTAATATAATATAAGGAGAAATATGACTGTTCTTGTGTTATATCAAGTGATCCATTTGTAGATTTTGATAAACGAAATCCCTCCTGAAATTTTCTGTCACCTAATTCCTCGTAAGAATTCTCTCTTTCCACTAAAGAAACTTCACGCTCACGCTCTATCCAAGTAATTCAAGTACTGTGTAATAATAGTCTTCGGAATAAACATCTGTGGCTCTGGCCGCCATTTTGCTTTACTTGGTCTACTAATCACTGGTTATCTCCTTTAACCGCTCGAATATGGCCGGTTAGAGATTACTGTGGTTAACCTCCAATTTAAGTCATAACCGAGGTCGATCCACTGTAAAAATGCTTAAACACGGGTTAGGTGACAATTTTAACCAGTGGTTACACTAACCGACGTTGATGCACGTGGGCATAAATGATACGGTTATTGTTGTTTCGATAGTCGCAGTTTCATGGAAAGAATTAACAGTCTAAACCTAACCTCCATAATATAAAGATGTGAACATTTCTAATGAAGATCTGTTTTGTTGAAGAAACAACACCATTGCATATTACTTAGCGAACTGTCCCTATAACATGGATTTAAATGCTTCGATTATTGTTGTATCGATAATCGTCGCAGCTTCGTGGAAGGAATTAACTATGTTAACCTAACCTCCATAATATAAAGATGTGAACATTTCTAATGAAGATCTGTTTTGTTGAAGCAGCAACACCATTGCATGTTATTCAGGGAACTGTCCATATAAAATTTATTTAAATGCTTCGATTATTGTCGTATCGATAATCGTCGCAGCTTCGTGGAAAGAATTAACGATGTTAACCTAAGGTCCATAATATAAAGATGTGAATATTTCTAATGAAGATCTGTTTTGTTGAAGCAGCAACACCATTGCATGTTATTCAGGGAACTGTCCCTATAAAATTTATTTAAATGCTTCGATTATTATTGTCGTATCGATAATCGTCACAGTTCCATGGAAATAATTAACTATGTTAACCTAAGCTCCATAATATAAAGATGTGAACATTTCTAATGAAGATCTGTTTTGTTGAAGCGGCAACACCATTGCATGTTATTCAGGGAACTGTCCCTATAAAATTTATTTAAATGCTTCGATTATTATTGTCGTATCGATAATCGTCACAGTTCCATGGAAATAATTAACTATGTTAACCTAAGCTCCATAATATAAAGATGTGAACATTTCTAATGAAGATCTGTTTTGTTGAAGCGGCAACACCATTGCATGTTATTCAGGGAACTGTCCCTATAAAATTTATTTAAATGCTTCGATTATTGTCGTATCGATAATCGTCGCAGCTTCGTGGAAAGAATTAACGATGTTAACCTAAGGTCCATAATATGAAGATGTGAACATTTCTAATGAAGATCTGTTTTGTTGAAGCAGCAACACCATTGCATGTTATTCAGGGAACTGTCCCTATAAAATTTATTTAAATGCTTCGATTATTGTCGTATCGATAATCGTCGCAGCTTCGTGGAAAGAATTAACGATGTTAACCTAAGGTCCATAATATAAAGATGTGAACATTTCTAATGAAGATCTGTTTTGTTGAAGCAGCAACACCATTGCATGTTATTCAGGGAACTGTCCCTATAAAATTTATTTAAATGCTTCGATTATTGTCGTATCGATAATCGTCACAGTTCTGTGGAAACAATTAACGATGTTAACCTAAGCTCTATAATATAAAGATGTAAACATTTTTAATGAAGATCTGTTTTGTTGAAGCAGCAACACCATTGCATGTTATTGAGGGAACTGTCCCTATAAAATTTATTTAAATGCTTCGATTATTGTCGTATCGATAATCGTCGCAGCTTCGTGGAAAGAATTAACGATGTTAACCTAAGGTCCATAATATAAAGATGTGAACATTTCTAATGAAGATCTGTTTTGTTGAAGCAGCAACACCATTGCATATTACTTAGCGAACTGTCCTTATAACATGGATTTATAATTCGATTATTGTCGTATCGATAATCGTCGCAGTTTCGTAGAAAGAATTAACTATGCTTACCTAACCTCCATAATATAAAGATGTGAACATTTCTAATGAAGATCTGTTTTGTTGAAGCAGCAACACCATTGCATACTATTCAGGGAACTGTACCTGTAACATTCATTTAAATGCTTCGATTATTGTCGTATCGATAATCGTCACAGCTTCGTGGAAGGAATTAACTAAGTTAACCTAAGCTCTATAATATAAAGATGTAAACATTTTTAATGAAGATCTGTTTTGTTGAAGAAACAACACCATTGCATATTATTCAGGGAACTGTCCCTATAAAATTTATTTAAATGCTTCGATTATTATTGTCGTATCGATAATCGTCACAGTTCTGTGGAAACAATTAACGATGTTAACCTAAGCTCTATAATATAAAGATGTAAACATTTTTAATGAAGATCTGTTTTGTTGAAGCAGCAACACCATTGCATGTTATTCAGGGAACTGTCCCTATAAAATTTATTTAAATGCTTCGATTATTGTCGTATCGATAATCGTCGCAGCTTCGTGGAAAGAATTAACGATGTTAACCTAAGGTCCATAATATAAAGATGTGAACATTTCTAATGAAGATTTGTTTTGTTGAAGCAGCAACACCATTGCATGTTATTCAGGGAACTGTCCCTATAAAATTTATTTAAATGCTTCGATTATTGTCGTATCGATAATCGTCGCAGCTTCGTGGAAAGAATTAACGATGTTAACCTAAGGTCCATAATATAAAGATGTGAACATTTCTAATGAAGATTTGTTTTGTTGAAGCAGCAACACCATTGCATGTTATTCAGGGAACTGTCCCTATAAAATTTATTTAAATGCTTCGATTATTATTGTCGTATCGATAATCGTCACAGTTCCATGGAAATAATTAACTATGTTAACCTAAGCTCCATAATATAAAGATGTGAACATTTCTAATGAAGATCTGTTTTTTTGACGAAGCAACACCATTGCATATTACTTAGCGAACTGTCCCTATAACATGGATTTATGCTTCGATTATTGTCGTATCGATAATCATCGCAGCTTCTTGGAAAGAATTAAGAGCGTAATATAAAGACGTGAACTTTTCTAATAAAGATGTGTTTTGTTGAAGAAGAATCAGCAGCATTGAAGATTTCCTATCAATTTCTAACCAAGAACTTATCTCCACATACTGACGACAACACTACGGTTGGGTGCTAATGGGAAAAATTGAGGAAATGAAGACTCATCCTCCTTGTTGCGCCGAATAAGGCTGGTGCTCTTGTGTTCCTGGATCATTACGAAACGCAGAACGTGTTAACCATCGTACGCATGCGCAGTCACCGTTCTCAAAGTTCCTTTCCTCTCTGATAAACAAGTACGCAATAAACTTGACATCTGAATTTGTAGCCAGAGATTAGCGGTCGGTCCAGGGAGTAAAAAGCTGCGATGCCCGCATGGAAGTCAGTTGTAAATCTGGATCCCTCCACAGTAAAAACTTAATGGCCTCGAAACCAGTAGTACCGCCTCCGGAATTGTGCATTGTTGAGAGGTGAAGAATTGGGATGAAAATTGCACTATAATTATTTATGGCATATTTCTTCCAATGCAAACTTTATTATTTAGACCCCATGAACTGTTCCTGGTGTTAAAACGCGCGTTGTCCTTACAATAAAATTGATAGATAACCTGTGGCAATTTTTTTTTCCATGTTGTGTACTTCCGCTGCTTAATTACAGATTATAACGTATCTTATTAACTATAAACAGATTCCTATCCCAAAAATAATGAGTGTTTGCGGCTAACGGTTTCATAAACTCGTTTCTCATATTTTAAAGTGAAACATTTAAACTGAACCTTATATCGATAAAATTGCCCAATTTTCTTGTAATACGATGACGTCACCTCATGATACATTCGAGTCCAATTTTTGCCTAACGGTATAAAGAAATGCTACCCATCACACTCCCTCCCGAATGTAATAATAATAATAATAATAATAATAATAATAATAATAATAATAATAATAATAATAATAATAATAATAATAATTTGTTTTAGCTGGCAGAGTTAAGGACGTAAGGCCTTCTCTTCCACTCAACCAGCAAAAAGTATACATTGTATTGTATTTATTAACATTCCATGGTATTCATACATGCTTACAGCTAGAATATGGAACAAGTCAAAAAACTTAATACTATTATAAAGTCTTAATTTATAGTCACAGTCTAGATGAAATATATACAGACGAGATTTACAATATAGTCTACTAGTACAACACAAAGTTTTAGTATCAATTTCATGAAGTGTTATTGAATGTCATGAATTCACCTACAGAATAGGAGGCGTGAGAAATTAGGTACTTCTCTAATTTGGCCCTAAATAATTTTATGTTTTGAGTTTCATTTTTTATATCGATAGGGAGGCTATTAAAAATTTTTACTGCCATATAACGCACTCCTTTTTGATAGCACGATAGACTTGCCGATGGAGTATGAAAGTCATTTTTTTGACGTGTATTTATGCTATGAACTGTTGAATTAGTTACAAAGTTTTAACGCTTACATATGAGGAATATTATTAATGAAAAGATAATATGCTGACAAGCCATGGGCATTATTTGTAGTTTTTTGAAAATAGCCCTACACGATTCCCTAGACTTGGCGCCTACTATTATTCTAATTACTCTTTTTTGTAATAGAAATATATTGTTACTATCTGTGGAATTTCCCCAGAATATTATTCCAAAACAAATTACCGAGTGGAAGTATGCAAAGTATATTGTTTTTAAGGTATTGATATTTACTATCTTTTGCACAGATTTAATAGCAAAACAAGCTGAATTTAGTTTGGGGGTAATTTTTTAATATGATTTTTCCAATTTAATACATTATCGATTTTTAAGCCATACATATGTATGAACTTACAAGAATTCAACAATTTGATTTAGATAAGAGCTGCATGTATACAAGAGTTATTAGGAATTAAACAACAAAATACTATAAACTATTAAGAAAGAGATTATTATGAGACAATTTTGAAAATACAGCACTATCAGGATGCATGTCTAAAGGAAGGAGTAACAATGTAGACAGTGATAGTTTAAGTCAGTATGATTGGAGTGAAATGCTAATAAGGTTATCTTTTAAGCTGTTTTTAAAAGTGTTTATTGTCTTGCAGCCCCTAATACTTTGAGACAGGGAATTCCATTGTCGCGAGGTGGATACTGTAAAAGATGATGAATAACGAGATGTTCTATGAAGAGGTATACTTAACGCGCCACAGATAAGTGATCTGGTATTTACGTCGTGGTTAGAGTGTAGATAAGAGAAACGAGACGAAAGGTAATTTGGTGTTGAAGTGTGCAAAATTCGAAAGAGTAAAGACAAAGAGTGTAAAGTTCTACGCTCTTTAAGTCGGAGCCACGAAAGACTTGCGAAGGACGGTGATATGTGCACTGGCGTTCTAAAATACCTGACCAGTACTAATCGATAGTGATCGATAGTTCGTTCGTGTAAGTGTGGCTTCTTTAGTTATATTAATTCTGTCAATAGATGGCGAAGAAAACAGTCAGTGTCGCCAATAGTCCGCATTATAAAATTCAAAATTTCATCCCCTTCTAATGATTGTAAAATAAACACTAGATTTAGCGGGAAACCGCTGATATTGTCAACAATAGGAGAATAATTTAAACTTAATCTATATCAATATTTTCCCAAACACTTTCTTAGTCGTCCCAATAATAGAGTCACCTATTCAGAATCGGAACTATTGCAAAGTTTGTCACTTTGTTACATCTTTGGTTCTGATATATCTCGTGGTTAGAATGTTTGCTTACACGATCAGAAAATTTGAGGTCCGTGTATGTGTGGCAGTTGGAATCTGTAGATCGCATGTACAGTAGAACCCCGATTATCCGTCACCCTATTAACCGATTGTTGGATTATCCGTCTGTCATTCTCTCCTATTTTTGTTACAGAAAAAATATTGAGTACTGCACAATACATTAGTACTTACTTTTTTTTTTTTTGGAGAGTGATAGGCCTATTACAAGTCTTTGTCCTTACACATTATGATGTACTGTTCGAGAGACCTGTTTAATGTCTCTGCAAAACGTCCTCCAGAAGTGCCAAAAGAATACATGTTGTGCTAAATATCGAAGAGACGTGCATACATTTGAGTGGATTTGGAAAAGAGGAACTGTGGTTCATCTCACATCGGAATATGAGATTGGAGTTACAACTGTGCGAGATTTAATAAAAAAAAAAGGATGAAGTGTATAAATTACTTAAATCTATAACATGAGACCTAGTTCTATACTTTTCCTATCTTTCCACAGAAATCCATCATAGGAAGTTTCATTGAACCTTAGAAACCCGTCATTGATATTCATTCATTGTGTTCTGTCACTGCAAACCCAGCATTCTCCAGTCTCTCCTATTTTCTGCCTTCCTCTTAGTCTCCTTATATGATCCATATATCTTAATGCCGTTTATTATTTGTTATCTTCTTCTGTCCCGAACTTTTCTCCCGTTCACCATTCCTTCCAGCGAATCCTCCAGTAAGCAGTTTCTTCTCAGTGACCCAGTCAATTCCTTTTTCTCTTCCTGATTAGTTTCAGCATTATTCTTTCTTCACCCACTCTTCTCAACAGAGCTATTATACTTAAAACTTCTGATCCACTACCTAATATGTTAAAACACATGACCAAGGAGAAAATTACGAAACTGCATTATGCAACACTTAAATTATGAAAGTCTTCTAATGGTATGGATTATCCGATTTTTTTCATTAACCGTTCAGCCCACCTCCTTCATTACCACGGATAATAGAGGTTCTACTGTACATTGATGATCGGAACGGACCCGGGTTCAAATTCTGATTGGGACAAGAGACCTGGTTGAGGTTTTTCCGGGGTTTTCCCTCAACCCATTAAGAGCACATGCTGGGTAACTTTCGACGCTGGACTCTGGACTCATTTCACTGGCATTATCACCTTCATTTCAGTCAGACGCTAGATAACTATCGTGGTTGATAAAGGGTCATAAATTAAACCAATTAAAAATCGCATACCTTTTAAATATATCCCTTCTTACTGCCACAGTCATTCATTGGGGGTTTTCAGACAGTAGTCATGGAAATAATATTAATTCTATGGGTTAAGTATACAGGATAAATCGTAAGTAATGTCATTAATTTCTGGTGGTTATTCTTTGAGATATTTCAAACAAAAACGTTTAACTCAATTTTGCCCATTTTTGCTTCCTTTTTTAGATAAAAATTATTTTATATGAAATATTTTATAGCATCTGTTGGGAAAGTCATTTATTTTACATCTTGATTATACATCTTGATTACTCAACTTTTAACACTGTACCACTTCGGAATCTGTATGGTAAGAACTTTCTTGTGTTAAATTTCAACATACCTTGTTAACATGTTTCGACCTATTTTGGGTCCATCTTCAGAATTGGTCGTTGTTGGTCTTGGCGCCTCTTGTTTCCTGTGTGGGTGCGTTCGTAGTGTAGATTCAAAGAGTGTGTGTGTTTTGAAATTGAGTTGTGTGTTGACAATATCGTTGGGGTGTGTTTTCGTGTGTCTGTATATTTCATATTGTTCTAGTGTGTTGAGTTTCTGGCTTTTTGGTTGGATGTGCAGTATTTCCATGTGTGTGTTGATGTCTTTGTAGGTGTGGTTGACATTTGTGATGTGTTCTGCATATGTGGAGGTGTTTTGTAATTTTGTTATGGCTGTGATGTGTTCTTTGTAACGTGTTTGAAATGATCTGCCTGTCTGTCCTATGTAGAAGTTGTTGCAGGTATTACATTTGAGTTTGTATACGCCTGTGTGGTTGTATTTGTTTGTGTGTTGAGATGTTTTTGTAGAGTGTTATTTGTTCTGTATGCGATGTTGTAATTTAATTTCTCATTTATTTAATTTCCTATATGCTCAGTCAATTTAAGAGACCTGTGTAATGCGATAATGGATTATTAAAAGAATTTTAGTTTTATCCTTTAAATGCACAAAAATTTGATCCGAAAAAATGTAATATTTTAATATTACTTTTCAGAACGAAAAGTTACATTTATTCAGATCAAATTTCTATACATCTAACGGGCAAAACTAAAACTCTTTCCATCATTTTTCAGAATACATTACTCTTTTAAACTGACTGGTAATTAATCAATGGCTTTCCCAAAACACGCTATGAAATGTTTCATATACAACAATTTTTATCTCTAAAAGGAAGCAAAAACAAGAATAATTGTATTAAACTTTTTTGTTTGAAATATCTCAAAGGATAACCTCCTCAAATTAAAGACAATTCTTACGGTTTACCCTATATGAATATCAGAATTACAGTAGTGTTAAAGAAAGTACAATCTCTAATTTGTCATAGCACAATGTTGACATTTATAGAACCCTGATACGACAGTCTCCTTGAAAAATATTTATTTTTAAGCTTACTGTCCTCCATTTTACATTTCTTAGCGCATATTATTTGATGCTCGTTCCTTATTTTACACATTCTTTTCTAAATGCCACTATTCTTCTATGTAATTTCCTGACCGAAGTAACAACCGAAGATCAAGCATGTCGTCTCCAAGACAACAAGTGATACAGTCTCTCTCACGGTTCAAGGGAACTGAATCAAGAAGTTTGACCTCTAAGCCTTGTGCTTGTCGTCATGTATTTTCAATGACCCGATGCGAGAATCCCGCTGTACAGAAGTCAAACAACGTAAGCTGACAGGGGAATTAAAATTGTAGACATTCACTCGACCCCTATCTGTATCCCTCGCCTTCAAGTGTTTGCTGACGTGCAGATAATCTTCTGTTGACAAAAACTCCCCCACTTTTCTTGGTCTCGTCTTTAATCCCTTCAGACAAACGAGCTCGCTTCTTACACAGCTTTTCTATTTGAATTTTCGTAATTACAGAAACCTCAGATCTTGACAGCTGCCTATCGGGTTGTCAGGTTTCTGGGAAGATAAGTCTCACAATTAAATCTGGAGTAGATTTCGGATTATGACTGGCAACTATACAGCAGGATACAGAGAGCAGAGGTTCGTGACACATGTCCATCAAACCTATTAAATCTGTGACACTTTTATCTAAGAAGGTTGTAGCCTGTCTAATAATGATAATATTCAGCGTTTCCTATCGCGTTTATAGATTATCTTTGGAAATAAATTACAGCTGTAGATACTTGATCAACCTTACCCAACATTGTTCATACTAAATCTTAAAAGTTAACGCCCATTTCAGAGTCTAAAGAAATATACAGGGTGATTCAGAAAGATGGAAACACTTTTAATTTGCTATATTTCCTGAACTATGTGTTGTATTTTAATTCTGTCGAGTATATTTGAAAGAGGAAGGTGTAAAGTTTCGAATACTACCACTAGAGCGCCCCACCGCACTGTACCGTCCAGGTACCGTCAACTGTTTTGAATACGCTGCACTGTACAGTACCACGTCAGTTGTAATCGAGATGGCTACTATGGAACATAAGATTTTTTGCGTTCGTGAATTCAGTAGAAGCTAGTCTGTGACTGCTGTGCAGCGTGCATTTCGGCGTAAATTTAATGTTACACCTCCAACGAGGAAGAGCATTTATCATTGGAATAAACAATTCGACGAAACTGGTTCTTTGAATAAAGGTAAAAGCCCAGGTCGACCGCGTGTATCGGAGGAGAACGTGGACCGCATTCGAGCGACATTTGAACGTAGCCCAATGAAATCAACTCGTAGAGCTAGTAGGGAACTTGGCACTTCAGTTCTGGCCACCGAGGTCCCCCGACCTGACAGTCTGTGATTTTTTCTTGTGGGGTACGTAACAGATGCAGTTTACGTACCACCTCTTCCCTTGAATTTGAATGAGCTAAGAAACCGTCTCACAGCTGCGGTGAACTCAGTGACGCAAGACATTCTGCAACGAGTGTGGGACGAATTCAGCTACCGTCTAGATGTTGTCCGTGCAGCCGGAGGCGGGCATGTGGAACATCTTTAAACTTCCATGTATGTACAATCAAATGTAATTTACAGAATTAAAATACAACACATAGTTCAGGAAATATAGCAAATTAAAAGTGTTTCCATCTTTCTGAATCGCCCTGTATATTTGAAATCTTCGAGTTAGAACCATCTGTTTCTCAATATTTCGAACCCTGGTACCTCACAGAATAAAATAACTTCAAAGCTGCGTGCGTATAATGGTTTTAGTTGCTTATTTAGCGACGCTGTATCAACTACCTAACATAACTAAAATTAATGACGATCTGGACTCAATCTGGACATGGACACGGATATTCCGACTTAAACTAAATCCAGAAAAATCACAGTCAATCATTGTGTTAAGCACTATTACCATACCAAATTTGTCCCCGATTAAAATATACGGCACCGAAATTCCGTTCAGTGAATCAGTAAAGAATCTAGGTATTTATATGGATAAAAGTTTAAATTGGAACATTCAAGTTGCAGAAACCTGCAAAAAGGTATTCTCATTAATCCACTCGCTTAGGCGATTGAAGAATTTTCTACCCTTTTCCATGAAAAAAATGTTAGTGCAAACACTCGTGATGCCCCACTTCGATTACTGTGATATTCTGCTTACTGACCTAAGCGTTACTTCGGTGCAGACACTACAACGTGTTCATAATATGTGCGTCCGTTTCGTCTGCAATATTCGCCGGGCTGATCACGTAACACCATCCCTCGAAATGTTGTCCTGGCTCCGTCTAGAAGATCGTAGGAAAATCCACTGTCTTTCCCTTCTCTTTCACATATTGCATTTCTCCACTCCTGTCTATCTTGCGTCTCGTTTTCAAAATTTATCCAGCCATCATAACCTAGACACACGATCACAACACTCCTCAATATTATCCATTCCCTCCCACCGAACATCCTCATATTCATCTTCTTTCACTGTGGCTGTTCCTCGACTTTGGAATTCCCTACCGAGTAATGTCAGGGACTGTCAGACATCAAACCAATTCAAGAATAGACTAACGAAATTATTGTTAACAATAATAGCTGTTTCAGATTTCTCAATGTTTAATGGTTATATATATCACAGAATAAATATTTAAATTCTCATTATTATTATTATTATTATTATTATTATTATTATTATTATTATCACTATTTCTTACCAATGTTTATTATTGTCACACTAACATTACTTATCCAACTTTCATTATTTACTTTCATGTTGTTTTATGGTCTAGATATTAATGTAATAACTATGTAAGCAATTGTATTCAATTAGAATTAGAGTCTGGCTGGGCGGAAGAAAAAGCCTACTGGCCTCAGCTCTGCCAGGTTAAATAAATAAATTATTAAATTATTATTATTATTATTATTATTTAACTTCGATGGAACTGGTTTTCACGAGATGAGGCCGAGGATTCGCTATAAATTACCTAACATTCGCTTTACGGTTAGGGAAAATCTCGGAAAAGACTCAACCAGGTAATCAACCCAAGTTGGAATGGAACCCACGCTCGAGCGCAGTTCCAGGTCAGAAGACAAGCGCCTCTGCCGACTGAGCTACGCCAGTGGATGCTTAAGATGTAAAATTCGGTTTGTTTCTTCCAATCAGAGTGGAATAAATTGAAACTAGCCCCAAATTTTTTTTGTACGAGAAATGTAATGTAACACAGGGTAGCTGAAAACAGAGCAAGTGAATATGATATTCATCATATCATCATCATCATCTTCACCACCACTATCATCACTTCGTGACGCAGGAAAATCTCCTGTCCTAGCCTTTAGCACAGCTGAAATGGACTCTCCATCTCTTCTTTGGTTATCCAAGGCTTCCTGTTGCTTTGCAGTCATAAGCTTGTCGTGGAATGTGACAGACTGGCATTCTTAAAATATAAGAGTTAAATCCGTCTCTATGATCGGTGAGAGAGTAAAGCAAAAGGAAGAAAGAGCCAAAGATGGATTTTTTTTTTTTTTTTTTAGGTTATGGTTGATTCATTTTTATAAGATTTTATGCTTGTTTTGATGTTGGCACTCCCGAATTGCGGGAATGAATAGTTATATATATTTTTCGATATTCGAAGGAAGTAAGTGACGAAGTTGTGGGGAAAATTTATCTCGTGATTGCTGTCAAAATGAAGAAAGACACATGTAGGTATATATCTATAGGCCTACTAATAATAAATCTGTAGCCGAAATGTTTCTGCTAATTTTCGATTTTCCAAAAATAATTAGTCCTAGCATATATAATTAACCACCCTGAAACCGAAAATCGCTTTTTTGACATTTTTGTTTGTATGTCTGTCTGTCTGTCTGTATTTTGTTACCTTTTCACGCAATAATGGCTGAACGGATTTCGATGAAAATTGGTATATAAATTAAGTTCGTTGTAACTTAGATTTTAGGCTATATGGCATTCAAAATACATTATTTAAAAGGGGGGTTATAAGAAGGCCTGAATTAAATAAATCGAAATATCTCGCTTATTATTGATTTTTATGAAAAATGTTACATAACAAAAGTTTCTTTAAAAATAATTTCCGATAAGTTTTATTCCTTGAAAAATTTTGATAGGACTGATATTTAATGAGATAAATGAGTTTTTAAAAAATTAAAATTACTGCCATCTAAGGCCGTGTAATGAATTAAAAAACAAATGACTTCGTCTATAAGGGGCCTTGGACAGCAACAATCGAAAGCTATGAAAGATAGCCTATAGAGAATGTTTCTGTGTTTGTATGAAGTAATATCGGAAGCTAAATTAACCGATTTGTATAATTAATCATTATTTCACCATTGGAAAGTGTAGTTTCTCTAGATGGACATAATGCTATAATGTTATTACAGTAAGTTCTGATGTAATATAATATAATATAATGTAATATCATATAAGTTATTTGAAGGGTTCAGAACCATAGTAGGCCAAGCGCCATTTACTGAATACGTAGAAAACAAGGGTTAAAATTAAGTTATTACCATAATTCAATGGAAACCTATAACAAGTAAAATAAAATATACACATTAAATCTAAATGATGTCATTCTTCATTAAACTATAGTTGCATGTAATAAAAATTAAGAAACAGGTTAAAGGAATTGTCATTGCACCAAATGAGTGTCTCTGGACCAAAATGATCGCATTTTAATTATTTGGATGCAATTTAAATTAAGTAAAATATTAAACGATTTATCCTTCTATCAAACACGAATGTTCCCTGGATCAAACGTCCTATTTTAATTATGTAATTACTTTATATTTATTTCTAACGGGTGCAGCGGAGCGCACGGGTACGGCTAGTTAATAATATATTAATGCAATCAAGATGTCCTGCAACCTTACTGCAGTGCGCTCCGTTCCTGCAGAGCTTTCAGCACGACACGTTGCCGTCAACCAGGCTGCAACGAGACAGAAACTCTTGGACACGTGCTGGGCTTTTGTCGGAAAGGAGAGTTATTGCGTAACAACAGGCATCATAGAGTCCGTGGAGCTATCGCCTGTCTTCTTCGGAACAAGGGTTGGGAAGTTCATGAAGAGGTCCACTGCATTTCTGAAGATGACTCTCACAGAAGAGCGGATAAATAGCAATAAACAGGCAACAACAAAAGGCTATTGTCATAGATCCAACTATACGCATGGAGAGAGATCTAAACTAAGCTCATCAGATTGATCAGGAAAAGAGGGCCAGTTATGAACCTTGTATTCCCTACCTTAGTGCCAAGTATAACATCCCTCTCTTCAATTGGTCAGTGACAGGTTTATTTTTTGGTGCTAGGAGTTCTTTACCAAAATTTACATATAATTTTTTAAAACAATTATCAATATCATCCTTTGAAATTCAAAAAATCATCTCGCAAATTCTCAAAGATTCCCTGCAGATTGTACATTTTCATTTATACTACTCAGAAGGCCTTAATTAAGGATATGCTAATTTTAAATAAAATCTTTTATTTATAAGTATAATTTTATACGTAGTCATCTTCTAAGATTTTATTTTATAATTGATAATCAATGATGCTTAATTATTACATTTTATTTTTATAACAATATTCATATTTAATTAATTATTTTTATTTGCTATTAATTTCCGGATCCTCGTGGTCATCCTTAATTAAGGCCGGACGAGTTGTTTCTCTCTCTCTCTCTCTCTCTCTCTCTCTCTCTCTCTCTCTCTCTCTCTCTCTCTCTCAAGGGAAACATATTTTAGAAAGAGTGAAATATTCATCTCACTATATCTCAAAATGAAAATTTCGGACTTACTTCCTTTTGACTTCTGAGGTAGGACTCAGTATAGTCACAATCCCTGAAGATATATTTACCAAATTCTGCCTCTAAATATATACACTACACAACATACCTACATTCATAACCACACACTTGCAAATATGCATACATCATTACGAAATTGGTGTAAATATTTCCTGGAAATGTGCAAACATGCATTTCAAAGAAAACACCCACGTGCACACTTACGTCTGCTATTTGTCATCCAAAATGTTACAGACAAAGTAAATATGCATCTGTTTTCCATAGAAATAAAAAATGCACAGTTCAAAAGCACCAATTAGATGTACTGTTCTGTTTATAGAAACTGTTCAATATAAATTTATTCGGCTTACAAAATTGATCGACTTTCAGATTGTTTAGATTTTTTGTCTTCGTTATGGTTATTGAATAGGAATCACATAAAAGACTGCCGTTGGTTACTATGACAACAAAATTACGTTTCCGTCGAAACAAAGCAATAGCGAAATTCTTGTTTAAAAATTCATGAACGTAACAATTGCGCATCATTATTCTAGTTGAGGCAGTTCCTAGTCTTCTGTAAAGCCCGTCCTCAAGGCACTGGCAGCACTGCTTATCTTCTGTAACAGATACTTGAAGATCGAAGACAGGAAATGTCTTCCCGATCAAAATATTGTCTTCAGCCAGGAAAATGTCGCAGAATAAACGTGTGAATTATAAATTACAGCCAAATCATGAACTTCAGGTTTATTTACGTACATTTATTTTGCCTTACATTATCAAAGCATTTGAAAGAACCATAACATTTACAAAGAGAGTATTCATCATTTATGCTGAGCCAAACTTCTATGTGTATGTAAAATTTAATGGATATTTCAAACATGTAAAATTTAATATAGAGTGCCATTTTAAAAAAGTGTTATTTTTTTGCCACACCCTGTACATGAATCAATACTTTTGTGAGACCAAACCATAAGTTTTAGTTAAATATATCCAACAATTTTTTTGTATTCTTTTTTCATAAAATGAATATATAAAGAATTATTAGCTTGGGGATCATCAGTTTGGTTTTAGGCGTAATACATAAACTATTGATAAGATATTTTGTATTCGACAGATAATGAAGAAAAAATGGGAGTACAAGGGTACAGGTTATTCATAGATTTCAAAAAGGCATATGACTCGGTTAAGAGAGAAGTTTTATATGATATTGTTATTGAATTTGCTATTCCCAAGAAAATAGTTCGATTAATTAAAATGTGTATCAGTGAAACGTACAGCAGAGTCCGTATAGGTCAATTTCTGTCAGATGCGTTTCCAATTCCCTATCGGCTAAAGCAAGGAGATGCACTATCACCTTTACTTTTTAACTTTGCTCTAGAGTATGCCATTAGGAAAGTCCAGGATAACAAAGAGGGTTTGGAATTGAACGGGTTACATCAGCTGCTTCTCTATGCATGTGACGTGAATATGTTAGGAGAAAATCCACAAACGATTAGAGAAAATACGGGGATTTTACTTGAAGCAAGTAAAGAAATAGGTTTGCAAGTAAATCCCGAAAATACATAGTATATGATTATGTCTCGTGACGAGAATATTGTACGAAATGGAAATATAAAAATTGGAAATTTATCCTTTGAAGAGGTGGAAAAATTCAAATATCTTGGAGCAACAGTAACAAATATAAATGATACTCGGGAGGAAATTAAACACAGAATAAATATGGGAAATGCGTGTTATTATTCGTTTGAGAAGCTTTCATTTTCCAGTCTGTTGTCAAAAAATCTAAAAAATAGAATTTATAAAACAGTTATATTACCGGTTGTTCTTTATGGTTGTGAAACTTGGACTCTCACTTTGAGAGAGGAACATAGGTTAAGGGTGTTTGAGAATAAGGTGCTTAGGAAAATATATGGGACTAAGAGGGATGAAGTTACAGGAGAATGGAGAAAGTTACACAACACAGAACTGCACGCATTGTATTCTTCACCTGACATAATTAGGAACATTAAATCCAGACGTTTGAGATGGGCAGGACATGTAGCACGTATGGGCGAATCCAGAAATGCATACAGAGTGTTAGTTGGGAGGCCGGAGGGAAAAAGACCTTTGGGGAGGCCGAGACGTAGATGGGAAGATAATATTAAAATGGATTTGAGGGAGGTGGGATATGATGATAGAGACTGGATTGATCTTGCTCAGGATAGGGATCTATGGCGGGCTTATGTGAGGGCGGCAATGAACCTCCGGGTTCCTTAAAAGCCAGTAAGTAAGTAAGTAAGTAAGTAAGTATTAGCAATATTTCATGCTTAATTAACACAGTGTATATTAAATTGACATGTGTTTGGAAGATTAGGTAAAGTTTTATTCAGTAAATTGTAAATTATACCCAAATTACCTCAACCCACTCTAGCATTCATTACGGGCCAGTTCAAGAAATGCAGTATTAAGCTACTGTATAGCCAGTGACGTAGGACGTAGGTGGGCACTTAGCTTGGCAACCACATGTTGTCTACTCCATTGCTCGCAGTCCAATGTTGAAGGTCATGTTAAACGAGCACTGTACGTAAATACCTCATGTTTATTCGAGTGGTACCAACCTTCACATTGATTTCACGCAACAGAAAACAAACGTCTCGTTCTACAAATTAATTTAATCGATACATATTGTTCCTACTTTACTTTATACTAAAAATATTTACTCTTCCTTGTCTTATCCAATGTACAGCTCGCGGAGAAGGTCAGGGAAATATTTACCTTATCTCAAGATCACTGACGTCAGCGTGTTTTAACTGGGAAAATAGCATGTCTAAATGTGTTTAATTAAGACTGAAGTTTAAGGGACATCTTGATTTACCGCGTAAGTTAGGCTAAGATAAGTTACGTAAGGGGGACGGGTGAAATTTCGATTATCTCTGGTCAAATATTCTTTCGTTTCACTGCAAAAAAATAAACATAAAAACTCTAACCTAAAGTTTCAGAACCCTACCACATTTGGCGTCATATTAAAATGGCTGCACACATTAAATATTTCGCTGTTTATATTAAAAGTGATTTTTAGACATTTCCATTTTAACACATTTCTGTATAGTCAAAATCTAATGGGTTTTACACTTTTAAATCTATAAATCTAAACTTTTTTTAGAAAAGTTAAGGATAACACACAGGATTTGGAATTGAAAGGAGTTACATCAGCTTCTTGTTTATGCGGATGACGTCAATATTTTAGGAGAAAATCCATAAACGTTTAGGGAAAACACGGACATTTTACTTGAAGCAATTAAAGCGATAGGTTTGGAAGTAAACCCCAAAAAGACTAAGTATATTATGATTATGTCTCGTGACCAGAATATTATACGAAATGGAAATATAAAAATTGGAGTTTTATCCTTCGAAGAGGTGGAAAAATTTTAATATCTTAGAGCAACAGTAACAATTAATATAAATGACACTCGGGAGGAAATTAAACGCAGAATAAATATGGAAAATGCGTGTTATTATTCGGTTGAGAAGCTTTTGTCATCTAGTCTGCTGTCAAAAAATCTTAAAGTTAGAATTTATAAAACAGTTATATTACCGGTTCTTCTTTATGGTTGTAAAACTTGGACTCTCACCTTGAGAGAGGAACATAGGTTAAGGGTGTTTGAGAATATGGTGCTTAGGAAAATATAGGAAGTTACAGGAGAATGGAGAAAGTTACAGAACACAACTGCACGCATTGTATTCTTCACCTGACATAATTAGGAACATTAAATCCAGACGTTTGAGATGGGCAGGACATGTAGCACGTATGAGCGGATTCAGAAATGCATATAGAGTGTTAGTTGGGAGGTCGGAGGGAAAAAGACCTTTAGGGAGGCCGAGACGTAGATGGGAAGATAATATTAAAATGGATTTGAGGGAAATGAGATATGATGATAGAGACTGGATTAATCTTGCTCAGAATAGAGACCAATGGCGGGCTTGTGTGAGGGCGGCAATGAACCTTCGGGTTCCTTAAAAGCCAGTAAGTAAGTAAGTAAACATATTCCAAGAGGAGCATGTGTATAAAAAATATAAACCCTCTAATAAAAAAATTATAGAAGTTAGAATTTCCTCCCATGTTTTCGCTTCAAGTATAGTAAACTAATTTAACTCACGTTAAACGTTTTTAGGTGTCGATACATGGTATTCTCAACGAAGGCTCACACACTCTCCTGAGAGCTGCATTATTTCGCTTTGAAACGCGCTGCAGATTTCTATCCATCGCTCTCACCTGGGTTTGAACTCATGACTGTAATGACACGCATAACTTAATGATATTATAACAATAGCTCCTGTTCTACTTTACATACCGGATCACTGCTGAATGACTGCAAGACGCTGTATTTAGTTGTGGACGCACCCACGAGCGGTGAAATCGGTTACCTAGGAAACAAGGAGCACGGAGAACCGAAGCTGACATTGGCCCTCACATAAAGAACGGTGATAAACTTTCTGGTGTGTGATCGTTTAGACTTCCAACACACCAGAATGGCCGTTTGCCACAAGAAGGACCAAGGAAAGATCATGCATTTAAATGGATGACACGGGCGTCTTTCAACATATAAACCTTCAAATACGGACTTACTACTTTACGGAGAGCTGCTGGTAACCTTCACATAGGCGTAAGTCTATGGCTCCGTTTAACGGAGGTATTTCTATATTCATGGACACTATGTCAGAAATATGTTATAGGTAGGAACTACACAATATCGATCAATAGCATATTAAATACATTTTTAATACCGCCTAGTACCGAACTTGTGATGAACTGAAGCCGAAATAATATGAAATTTAATTTGTTCATTGCCGCCCTCACATAAGTCCGCCAACGGTCCCTATCCTGAGCAAGATTAATCCAGTCTCTATCGTCATATCCCACCTCCCTCAAATCCATTTTAATATTATCCTCCCATCAAGTCTCTCCCGTCTCCCACACTAACACTCTATATGTATTTCTGAATTCGCCCATACATGCTACATGCCCTGCCCATCTCAAACGTCTGGATTTAATGTTCCTAATTATGCCAGGTGAAGAATACAATGCGTGCAGTTTTGTGTTGTGTAACTTTCTCCATTCTTCTGTAACTTCATCCCTCTTAGCCCCAAATATTTTCCTAACAACCCTATTCTCAAACACCTTTAATCTCTGTTCCTCTCTCAAAGTGAGAGTCCAAGTTTCACAACCATACAGAACAACCGGTAATATAACTGTTTTATAAATTCTAACTTTCAGTTTTTTGACAGCAGACTAGATGACAAAAGCTTCTCAACCGAATAATAACAGGCATTTCTCATATTTATTCTGCGTTTAATTTCCTCCCGAGTGTCATTTATATTTGTTACTGTTGCTCTAAGATATTTGAATTTTCTCCACATCTTCGCAGGATAAATCTCCAATTTTTATATTTCCGTTTCGTAAAATGTTCTGTTCACGAGACATAATCATATACTTTGTCTTTTCGGGATTTACTTGCAAACCTATCCTTTTACTTGCTTCAAGTAAAATTTCCGTCTTTTTCCTAATCATTTATGGATTTTCTCCTAACATATTCACGTCATCCGCATAGACAAGCAGCTGATGTAACCCGTTCAATTCCAAACCCTGTCTGTTATCCTGAACTTCCCTAATGGTATATTCTAGAGCAAAGTTAATAAGTAAAGGTGTTAGTGCATCTCCATTGCTTTAGCCCGCAGTGAATTGAAAAAGCATCAGATAGAAACTGACCTATACAGACTATGCTGTAAGTTTCATTAAGACACATTTTAATTAATCGAACTAGTTTCTTGGGAATACCAAATTCAATAAGAATATTATATAGAATTTCTCTCTTAACCGAGTCATATGCCTTTTTGAAATCTATGAATAACTGATGCACTGTACCCTTATACTCCCATTTTTTTTTTCAATATCTGTCGAATACAAAAAATCTGATCAATAGTCGATCTATTACGCCTAAAACCACACTGATGATCCCCAATAATTTCATCTACGTACGGAGTTAATTTTCTCAAAAGAATATTGGACAAAATTTTGTACGACGTCAACAAAAGCGATATTTCTCGAAAGTTACCACAGTTAGTCTTGTCCCTCTTCCTAAAAATAGGTACAATTATGGACTCCTTCCATTGTTCTGGTACAATTTCCTTTTCCCAAATACCAAGCACAAGTTTATAAATTTCGATAGATAATATGCTTGCACCATTTGAAATACTGATAATGTAAATTGTAAACAATTTTAATAGTGACTCTCTCCCTTGACAGAAATCTGCGTACGCCACTGCTTGGACAAAACACGATTTGAAACGATGTTTTTCATTTTTCATACATAAAAATCGAAATAATTTTGAATTGTATTCTCATAGTTATGAAACAAAAGGTATGAATTCTTTAACATTGTTTGAACCAAAATGCAACACTGTTACAGTATTTAATCATAGTAGTAATTTAGGCACAAGAATATATAACAAATTTATATTTGTGCGAGATCGTGCGTATTTGCTTGTTTTCCGCACAGAACCAATACGCGGTAAGTGTGAAATACCACATTCAGTATTCCCAACGTAACACACATAACAATTTCCCTCTTCTTACCGCTTTAGTGACATATTGATTTTACTGCTTTAGGCTTTTAAATATTATTTTTAGAGACGTTTAGCATAGTAATAATTATAAATTGGAAACTTACCACTGCAATTTCACCTAATTGCAATGTTAATTATTGTTTTTAAATATTTGCAAAAATTAAGTAAAGTCTACTACTCCACGAAACTTATTGCATTCCTGATACAAGTAACATTAAGGAAGCCGTGAAAAAATCAACAAGATTCCAGATGCCGATGTTATTACTGCAATATGTTATATAAATAATATTGTTAAAATATTAAAATGAAAAATAAATCCTTACATAATCTTACCGTTTGTTTTAAGCTCGCATTTATAGACTGGGCGAAAAAAAGACAGACGTATATTACGGCCTGCTGGAGTATAGTAAACACAGAAAACATTTTACAGCAACATTGTTGAAGAAAGGTATTTTGGTGTTCCGAAGTTGGCGTCATTAAACAGAAACCAACATGGAGATTTCATTGCAACTAATTAGAAATTCGTCTTTCAGGTATGTAATAAACGATCTTCGCACAAAATAATGTACGATATACGAGCGGTATGTTTGTTTTCATGTTCTCGGAAATTAAAAAAGCTCAACTACTTTTCGCTTTTTCAATCTTTTCCTCGACCATGAAAACGTCAACATACCGCTCTTGTAACGTATATTACTATTAAATATCCTAATCTTGTCAATTCTAATAGTTCTGGTATTAAATTCAAAAAGTTATGTAGGCCTATGGATTTTATAAAAATTGAAAAATTGTAAATTTAAATTTATATACTATAATTGCATAGTAGACATAAGACAAATTGTATTGTATAATTATTAATTTCAATTCAGGAATCCGCCCCTGAGCACGAGTTCTATTCTTTCAGGGACGAACTAAAGTTTTTCTGTATATATTATATTTTATGTTAAGATTATTAGCAAAATAATAAATAAATAAATAAATTTCGCTAGATAATGCGCTTCCAATATTTTAAATACTGATAATGTAAATTGTAAACAATTTTAATAATAACCCCCCCCCCCTTGACAGAATTCTGCGTACGCCACTGCTTGGACAAAACACGATTTGAAACGATGTTTTTCATTTGTTTCGTTCTACAACTTCAAAAGTCATAGACGGTTAACCGTCTATTGGCCTATATACGTGTATTAGAATCTCTTCATAACGTAAAGTCTGGTATGTGTTTCTTAAAATAGAGAATTTCTCGTTTCCATGCCTCGCCTTTTTAAAAAGTCCAGACCTATATTTTTAAAGCAAGGTACAGTGATATGCACAAAGATATGAAGCGCAATAAACTTCCATGCATGCTAGCCAAGTCTCATTTTATGCAGGCTCTTTCACATCCACAGTATTTAACACACCAATAAATAAACTTGCTACGTGTGTGTGTGTGTGTGTGTGTGTGTGTGTGTGTGTGTGTGTGTGTGTGTATGTGTGTATTGCTCTTATGGCGTGTTTTGTATTAACAGGCGTGGCTCAAACCCGAATCCCTTCGGTAAAGCTCATGAAATCCCCTGTAAACAAACTGGGAGTCGCTACAATGGCTTGAGCAATAACCTCTAATGGAGAAAATATCCGATGAAGCTTTCTGTTTCCATTGCTTTCAGAAGAAGCGGCCCATAACGGGACGTTGCTGTCTGTTAATTTCACCTTTCTGACCCCCCTTTTCAATCCCCAAATGGATGCCTCGTTTCCAATCTTATTTCTCACAATAGATCGCAGGTCTAACACGTCCGTGTAACTCGTGATAGAAACAAGTAGACTTTACACTAGAAAATACAGGGACATCATTTTATTTGTACTAACATTTTTAATATTAACTAGCCTATACCTCTCGATCAACGCCGTTTGCTACTCCCTTCCACGATTGGAGTTCGATGATACTGGCGTAATATACAAACAAATCACTTTGATAGGTATAGGAGGGAAGAAAAGTAGTTCATCCATTTACGTAAACTAGGAAATATTGCGCTTTTGAGTTAGATCATTTTCATTAGGTTTTTGTTTAATCAAAATACAGTAAAGTATTAACAATGAGTGTTTTTACTCAGGAACTGAGCTGTCCATGTGGACGTATTCATTATGCAGTGTATATTATACTGTCTACAGCACATTAGCGTACAATATAGAGAATGAAGTTAAATTGAAAAATAATCATAATATGGATATTTAAACACATTTTTTTTAAATCGTGGCCGTTCATTTCGATACAGGCTTCAGTTCTAATGTGCATATTATCGCACTATAGACTATTGTACTTAATCCCAATTACCAGTTTCGTCCTTCATACTAGTAACTCATGTTGAAATAATTCTGTACCTACTCTATAAAAAAGTACCTTACGTACTGTAAATTCAATCTTTACTTCTGCCCGATCCGAAAAGATGAAATTACTCAGACATACTATCTACTGTCCGTCCAAGTGGTTATGTCGTAGAAAGGGAGGAATTTACGTGACAGTTAATTACTTAACGAGGACCTTTTATTTCAGTTATTTTAAACAGTTGTATAATATTACGTAGACGTCCAATTCCTAACAGAAATTAATGTTCTCAGAAAAGAGCTAAGACAGCCCAGCCACTAGCTGGCGAATAAAAGCTGGTGGGAGAAATCGGGATACGACGTAGGCAAATGGACGACAGTACGTGTGCAAAAATGATTCAATATTGAAAGCTCTTTCATCACTAGAAAACGCGAACATATTTTTGGAACGTACTGTTTACTATGACCGTAAGGCTACTATGACTGTATATGCGGTCTTAGATCTGTGTGGAGGACGGTTGAACTTCATTAGCAGAAGGGGTGGGAGTGAAGTACATTAAAAAACACAGGTACAATAAAAATTGAAGTGAAAATAAAATTATGTCCCTGTATAAAGACGTTCATACGACACTTTTGCACTCAAGTTATACATTAATATTTTAATATTGTCTGGAAGGCTTTGTTTACTTTGAATTTGTACCTTTTGCTTTCGTTTCATAATTTATCTCTCTTTATTCTGTACTGTTCATATTACTTACAGAATGTTTCTTCTTTTATTTGCCTTCAGTTACTTAAATTCTCACTTCCTATTTTTCTTTTCTATGTTTCTTTTGTTCGTTTAATTTTTTCTCATTTCATCTTTTGTTTTCTTTTAATTCCGATTCTTTTTTGTTTATTTTCCATATTTCTCTTTCTACCACTCCTTATCCCTTTCTTCATGCCATTGTTTCTTTCTCTCTTCCATTTCTTCTTCTTTCTTTATTTTGTTAGCTCACTTTATTTCTGTCCTGTATCAATTTACCATTGGAGTTCAAGAATCTATTGCGTTTTAACCGATCAAAGCCAACTATCAACTGCAACTTGATGCGCATTTGTTTATTGTCTTGTCGTACCTGATGTTCAGATGTTAAATATTTTCATTGATTTAAACAATACAGTGGGCCGTGATATTTCGTGATGTCCGTATTAGCAAATGTAAATATCAAATATCTTAATTTATAATATAATCTGTTTCGGTATTGGTAAATTATTTAATAATAACTTATATTCGTGAAATAGTCTTATTCAAATATCACAATAGTTCATATCTTGTCGATGATTCACTGAATGAAAGTACCTAGTAAAAAATAAAATGTTATAACCTCAAATATTTTTTTTAATTTTGCTGTTTCACTAATCATAATTTCTACAGCTGTTTCTACTCCCCCATCTTAAGAATAGGCTAATCACGTGATTTTGTTGAACCTTAGAATCACAAGACGTATTTCCACCATCCACCCAAAAATTTGGTTACCCTTTTACTTATTCACCGGTATTTATTTGTATTTATATATTTGTATTTATTTGGTTATTTACTTGTTTATCAATGTATTTATTTGTTTATTTACCTGTTTATCTACTTTATATATATTTATTTTATTGTTTATTTCCTTGTTTATCTACCCGTCTATTTATTATTTGTATTTATATAATCTTCATTTATTTGTTTATTTACTTTATAATCTCTCTGTTTATGTATTTGTTCTTTTACTTGTTTACTTACTTTTTAATTTATGTATTTATATATTTAATTGTTCGCTTGTCTATTTATTTATATATCTGTATTTATTTATATCTTTATTTTTTATTTATTAATTGAGGCTATTTATTTCTTTGTTTATTTACCTCTTTATCTACTTGTTTATTTATGTGTTTATTTAATTGTTTATTTCCTTGTTTATGTACCTGTGTATTTATTTATATATTAGCATTTATTCGTTTATTTACTTGTTTATCTATTTGTTTATTTATTTATATATTCACTTACTGGTTTCCTACTTTTTAAAATTATGTATTTATTTAATTGTTTATCTACTTTATACTGGTTTATCTACATGTTTATTGAATTATTTATTCATTTACTTGTTTATTTACTTGTTTATCTACTTCTTTACTTCTGTATTTGTTTGTTTGCTTATTTACTTACATATATTTGTATTTATTTATTTGTTTATTTACTTGTTTATCCATTTAGTTATCTTTATGTATTTGCATTTATTTACTTGTTCACTTATTTCTTTATTTACTTGTTTATCAGTTCATTTATTTACTTGTTTATTTTCTTGTTTACTTGTGTATTTATTTATTTGTAGGCCTATTTATATGCTTGAATTATTTTTTTGCTTATCTATTTGTTTATTTATTTGTTCATTTACTTGTTTACCTACATTTTAATTAATTGTTTATCTACTTCTGTATTTAATTGTTTATCTACATGTTTATTTAATTATTTATCTATTTATTTGTTTATCTACTTGTTTATTTATTTATTTGTCTACTTGTCTACCTATTTATTTGTTTATTTAATTATTTATCCATTTATTTGTTTATCTACTTGTTTATTTATTTATTTGTCTACTTGTCTACCTATTTATTTGTTTATTTAATTATTTATCCATTTATTTGTTTATCTACTTGTTTATTTATTTATTTGTCTACTTGTCTACCTATTTATTTGTTTATTTAATTATTTATCTATTTATTTGTTTATCTACTTGTTTATTTATTTATTTATTTGTCTACTTGTCTACCTATTTATTTGTTTATTTAATTATTTATCCATTTATTTGTTTATCTACTTGTTTAGTTATTTATTTGTCTACTTGTCTACCTATTTATTTATCCATTTATTTGTTTATCTACTTATTTATTTATTTGTCTACTTGTCTACCTATTTATTTCTTTATTTAATTATTTATCCATTTATTTGTTTATCTACTTGTTTTTTTATTTATTTGTCTACTTGTCTACCTATTTATTTGTTTATTTAATTATTTATCCATTTATTTGTTTATCTACTTGTTTATTTATTTATTTGTCTACTTGTCTACCTATTTATTTCTTTATTTAATTATTTATCCATTTATTTGTTTATGTACTTGTTTATTTATTTGTCTACTTGTCTACCTATTTATTTCTTTATTTAATTATTTATCAATTTATTTGTTTATCTACTTGTTTATTTATTTATTTGTCTACTTGTCTACCTATTTATTTGTTTATTTAATTATTTATCCATTTATTTGTATATCTACTTGTTTATTTATTTATTTGTCTACTTGTCTACCTATTTATTTGTTTATTTAATTATTTATCCATTTATTTGTTTATCTACTTGTTTATTTATTTATTTATTTGTCTACTTGTCTACCTATTTATTTGTTTATTTACTTTTTATCTATTTATTTATTTAACTGCGTATCTACTTATTTATTCATTCATCTGTTCTTATTAGCTAAATACTCTTATTCAAATATTAGGCGAATTTTTAATTTTTTTAAATAATACACTTGTTATTAGCCATGATAAATATTCTTAGACACCCAAGACAGTACAGAAAACAAAGCCTGCCCGCACTGAGGTCTTTGGATTGTTTCTCAGCCTCTCCAGTGCGCTACGGAAAGTATCGGAAAACGGTGCCAGATCAATATTGCATCTCTGTTTGGCACTTCACAACTTATTACATAAAATATGTCCTATGTTTCAGTTATCGTTCAGTCCCTCAACATACAACAAAAGACGCTCTATACTGAAGAACAGTAGAACGGTGGAACGCGACACTGTTGTGAAATGTGTACACATCAAGACGTTTGTGGTGTGTGTTGATAAACTCTAAACTTTCATGTTCACAAAAGGAAAATTATTGAAATTTCATAAATTTTAAGATATTTAGGGTCTAAAGCGAGTTCTGTTTGAATTGAAACTGAAATAAGGCAGTACAGCTGGGGCCAGCGTTTTTGACATGTGTCCTAGAGTATAGTACCCAGTTTGTAAGCATATTGCCAGTACAGCTGAGAATGGTACCACTTCCTATACACGTCACATAAGACATTTACCATACATAGTTGTCAGACTGACTACAGTAAAGGTAAGACACCAGAATTTAACGTTCCCATTACTTATTTCACACGCCAAAAACGGTGACGCGAACTTTGACATAGAAAGGTCTGACCCTTCTCTGCAGATCTCTGAGCCTCCTGGATTATTGCTTCAGAATTTCTGAAGCTCAAAACGGGACACTTGCTAACATTACGGCTTCACAGAAAACTGCCTCTAGTAGTCTTACAAGATTTTACTACCGCAAATAAAAATGTAAAGTGTCCATAAGGGGAATGTAGAATTTTGTTAATTTACAATTTCTTTACATTGTATTTTTCTGGCAATAAACTATATTATTATTATTATTATTATTATTATTATTATTATTACTATTATTATTATGACGTGAATATGTTAGGAGAAAATCCACAAACGATTAGGAAAAACACGGAAATTTTACTTGAAGGAAATACAGCGATAGGGTTGGAAGTAAATCCCGATAAGACAAAGTATATGATTATGTCTCGTGACCAGAATATTGTACGAAATAAAAACATGAAAATTTTAGATTTATCCTTCGAAGATGTGGAAAAATTCAAATATCATGGAGCAACAGTAACAAATATAAATGACACTCGGGAGGAAATTAAACGCAGAATAAATATGGGAAATGCCTGTTATTATTCGGTTGAGAAGCTTTTGTCATCTAGTCTGCTGTCAAAAAATCTGAAAGTTAAATCTATAAAACAGTCATAATACCTGTTGTCCTGTATGGTTGTGAAACTTGGACTCTCACTTTGAGAGATGAAGAGAGATTAAGGTTATTTGATAATAAGGTTCTTAGGAAAATATTTGGGGCTAAGAGGGATGAAGTTACAGGAGAATGGAGAAAGTTACACAACGCAGAACTGCACGCATTGTATTCTTCACCTGACATGATTAGGAACATTAAAGCCAGACGTTTGAGATGGGCAGGACATGTAGCACATATGGGCGAATCCAGAAATGCATATAGAGTGTTAATTGGGAGACCGGAGGGAAAAAGACCTTTAGGGAGGCCGAGACGTAGATCGGAGGGTAATATTAAAATGAATTTGAGGGAGGTGGGATATGATGATAGAGACTGGATTAATCTTGCACAGGATAGGGACCAATGGCAGGCTTATGTGAGAGCGGCAATGAACCTACGAATTCCTTAAAAGCCATTTGTAAGTAAGTAATTAGAAATCAACAATTAATTACTTGTGTGCATAATTTTACTGTGGTTTTATTTATCTTGTAAAGCCCAAAAGAAATTAAAACCCTCATCAAAAGTTTATCTTATGCCTGTAGTGTTTGCTAGTGGGTCTGAACATCCTTTCACCGCCTGACAACAATGCAGGGTACACGATCAAACAAACCGGCGTACATGAACAAGAACAAGATCATTCAACCAAAAATTTCAGCTCCATGCACGTTAATGCAAGCTCTCCTCGCTTGCCTGATCATGTCGTATTCCTAATTGTGTAACATCATAGTAGAAGGAGCTCCCAGCAAAGGTCATCACCGGACTGCCGGGGGCTAACTTGATTTAACCAACATCCTCTATCATAGGACGGCAGTGTGGTGGCTATCCCACGGGATTGTACTCCAGAGATCCCCAGTTCAGTTCTGGAGCA
>NC_091122.1:180639454-180689454 GCF_040183065.1 Periplaneta americana
GAACCCTTTTATTGTTGTTTCCGGGAAATTGAATTGAATTTTTTTTTCTTTAAAATACTCTTTGATATGTGTGGAATGCATTGCATAACATTTCGTGGGTATTTGTGCTCTTATCGGATGTTGAGACGCCATTTTTAAACTTCCTGCGCTATGGATTTTTAAATCACTCGCCCCCTTTTATCGGTTTACGGTAACTTCATTTTTTTGCTACATTGCCAGACAAAAATGGATATAATTTCTGAACTATTAAAGATACATGCATTAAATTTAGAACACCCATTCTTTAGACTATTAGGAAACTTTTCTCTGTAACTGAATTTTGTTAATTGATTTCATTTTAAAACTACGTCCGTTTGTTGGCAAGAAAGGAAATCAGAAAAGTGTCATTAAATGTTAATTGTTTATTTTACAAACGTAGAGACTAATATCAAAATTTTGTTACAGACAGTTTGTAGAGCATGCTTTTGCAAGTACATTGCAAAAAACGGGATGAATCTATCTTTAAAAAAGGTTTAGATATATCGATTTTAGTAAAATCCTGCATTGGGTATATTTTTTCAAATCTGGGCCCCTAAATATATATTTTTTTTATTCATTTTTGGTTGAGTTTCTACAGGTATGAGCTCTCTACATATAAAAAATTAATATTTTACACCAAATAGGAAAAAAGTTTTTAAAAATACCGTCCTCTCCCCTTAATTTCAGAAAAGGAAAACACTCTGCTTTCAATACATTCTTTCTATAACAGACCATATTCGTGTACTGAAAAAGAAATCAAGTACATTATTTTTTCCAATTTCCTTACTTAAGTGAGAATGATGGAACTGTTTTTTGTGCTTAAAATGTTTTTGTATGCAGGATCAACTTTTTATCGTCCCATTTTCCTCTTATTTAATTAATTAATTAAAATTAATTCATTATAGTCACCTAACTGTGCAATTTACGTAGTTACGTCCATTTTCGCCTTTTCCCCTTCAAAATCTCTCACATTCCTTAAATGAAATGGTGAAAGGTGGACTGAGACAAGTGGCCAACAGCCTTGGAGTTTACATAGATTTTTCCGCACAGCACCAAATTCCCTTGCAAGGAAGGACTCGTTATACATTTCAAATGTTTCTCTTTCCATTCCCCGATTCTTTAATTAATTAATTCATTCATTAATTACAGCCACCTTGCAGTACATTTTACGTAGTTACGTCTATTTTCGTCTTTTTCACTTCAAAATCACTCACTTTCCGTCAATAAAACGGTGAAAAACGAACTAAGACAAATGGGCAACAAGCTTGGAATTTACATGGATTCTTTCTCAAAACCCCAAAATCCCATGCAAAACCTTTTAATTTTAATATCCAAAACACAGCTGTACTCAGAAAATTACACACCGCAGAATCAGACATGTAAATTATTTTTAGTAAGTCTTGAAGTTTGTAATAACCAAACGAATTTGAGCTCTAAATATGTCAGCAATCCTGCAAGTCATGGCCTTCGTGTAATAGCCTATTGTTTATTTGTAGTGTGTGTTTTGTTTTATTCTGAAATACAATTAGTTCTCAAAACTGACGAAAGATGGATTTTAGAAAATAGGAAAAATATGTAGGAAAACTAACGCTTCAATGAAAGTTACTATTTTTCTGAAAATCCTTGCATGCCAAGCTTCAAAATGACGGGTCATTCATTAAAATCCGTTCAGCCGTTGTCCCGTAATTTCCATTACCAGTTCAAATTATATATATGACGATCCAATTGATAGATTTCCGCTTTCTCTTATCTCTGCCTTCCTGATGGTGGAGCCGACATATAACTCCGAAACGTCGGACGTCTCTTTATCTTCTACCCGGTGCAACAACCCAAAAACGTTGCACCAGAATTGATTGTTCTTTATTTTTTTCTCATTCTGGATGCTCAAATTTTTTTCCTTATATTTCTGTTTACATCGAATCTATATGTTAGCATTATACAGGGACATCATTTTATTTTTACTAACATTTTTAATATTAACTTGCCTATACCTCTGGATCAACGCCGTTTGCTATCCCCTTCCACGACTGGAGTTCGATGATACTGACGTAATATACAAACAAATCACTTTACTAGGTATAGGAGGGAAGAAAAGTAGTTCATCCATTTACGTAAACTAGGAAATATTGCGCTTTTGAGTTTAATCATTTTCATTAGGTTTTTGTTTAATCAAAATACAGTACAGTATTAACAATGAGTGTTTTTACTCAGGAACTGAGCTGTCCATGTGGACGTATTCATTATGCACTGTATATTATACTGTCTACAACACATTAACGTACAATATAGAGAATGAAGTTAAATTGAAAAATAATCATAATATGGATATTTAAACACATTTCGATACAGGCTTCAGTTCTAATATGCATATTATCGCACTATAGCATATTGTAGGTACTTAATTCCAATTACCAGTTCTTCGTACTAGTAACTCATGTTGAAATAATTCTGTACCTACTCCATAAAAGAGTACCTTACGTACTGTAAATTCACTTCTGCTCGAAAAGATAAAATTACTCAGACATACTATCTACTGTCCGTCCAAATGGTTATGTCGTAGGGTCGTAGAAAGGAGGGAACTCACGTGACAGTTAATACTTAACGAGGCCCTTTTATTTAAGTTATTTTAAACATTTAAAGAAACAAATATCAAGAGTCCTTCAATAACTGTCTATTAAAATTACAAAATATTACATAGGTTACATGAACATATTCTGACTAGCGCTTTCGCTAAAATAATAGCATCTTCAGGTCAGACTTTTGCGATGTTATGCTTTTCATATAAAGACAGTTATTGAAGGACTCTTGATATTTGTTTCTTTAAATTTGTTAACTTGTCGGACCAACATGCCTTTCAAATTTTATTTTAAACAGTTGTATAATATTACGTAGACGTCCAATTCCTAACAGAAATTAATGTTCTCAGAAAAGAGCTAAGACAGCCCAGCCACTAGCTGGCGAATAAAAGCTGGTTGGGGAAACCGGGATACGACGTAAGCAAATGCACGACAGTACCTGTGCGAAAATGATTCAATATTGAAAGCTCTTTCGTCACTGGAAAATGCGAACATATTTTTGGAACGTACTGTGGCTACTATGACTGTATATGCGGTCTTGGATCTGTGTGGAAGACGGTTGAAGGGGTGGGAGTGAAGTACATTCAAAAACTCAGGTACAATAAAAATTGAAGTAAAAATAAAATGATGTCCCTGTACCTTATAATCGCAGAATTTGAACTTTTATTGAAGCATCACTTAAAGATATAATCATTTCATTCAACTTCATACTCAACAGCAATAATTTCTTTCTCTTCAGACTTGGATAGTTCACTTAATTGCTTATAAGAACATTAAAATTCACAATACTATTTGAGTAGATTACCTAAAAAAAATTGGCGTGTAGCTGTAGGAATTTAGTTTACTGTAGAGATTGGCGTTTTTCCCAGTCATGAAAATGCCTTCGAAAGAATAGCAGAACAGGTTAAAGATACGGCCAGAATATCAATTGGGGGAAATGTCCTTAGTTCAAGTGCTTTTGTGGCTTCGGGACGGACGTACCGCCTTTCAGCGTTATGGAGGTGCAGGCGACACCATTTTTAACGTCTTTGGTCGTTACCAGATGTCGATAAATTGGCAATATCGATATTTCAATGTTCTGTGCATGATGAACTGGTTTGCACTAAAACATCATATTGGACGTCGTAGTAGGAATCGATACATCAGCTTGATGCAAAGGACACGTTCACCGCAGTCCAGTGGAGGCATTTGTGACAAGTAAAGACTTCTACACTTCCTTGTTAGTATAAGAATATTGCTAGGCATTGACATAAAAAAACACATTAAAAATAAATGAATCAGAGTTAAGAAAACCCATAGGTAATTTTTCTAAATCATGCAATTTTAAGCAAATGAAGGCCTATTCAACATTTCACCACAGATTTCTCTAGTACTTACTTACTTAGCCTACTTACTTAGAGAACTAACTTACTTTTACATAACCTGGAGGTTCATTGCCGCCTTCACATAAGCCCGCCATCGGTCCCTATCCTGAGCAAGATTAATCCACTCTCTAGCATCAAATACCACCTCCCTCAAATCCATTTTAATATTATCCTCCCATCTACATCTCGGACTCCCGAAAGATCTTTTTCCCTCCGGCCTTCCAACTAACACTCTATATGCATTTATGGATTCGGTCATATGTGTTACATGCCCTGCCCATCTCAAACGTTTGTCATTAGGAAACACAGAGGGTTTGGAATTGAACGGGTTACATCAGCTTCTTGTCTATGCGGACGACGTGAATATGCTAGGAGAAAATCCACAAACGATAATAATAATAATAATAATAATAATAATAATAATAATAATAATAATTTATTTTAGCTGGCAGAGTTAAGGCCGTAAGGCCTTCTCTTCCACTCAACCAGCAAAAAGTGTATATACATATGCATGAACTTACAAAGAATTCAACAATTTGATTTAGATGAGAGTTACATGTATACAAGAATTATTTACGAATTAAACAACAAAATACTATAAACTATTAATTAAACACTGAAATAAACTGTGTAGCAGAATTAAACTAAAATACATAGAATGTTAATATATTTCAAATTATATTAGATAATAGAAAGAGATTATTATGAGACAATTTTGAAAATACAGCACAATCAGGATGATGTCTAAAGAAAAAAGCAACAGTGTAGTCAGTGATAGTTTAAATCAGTATGATTGGAGTGAAATGCTAATAAGGTTATCTTTTAAGCTGTTCTTAAAGGTGTTTATTGTCTTGCAGCCCCTAATACTTTGTGACAAGGAATTCCATTGACGCGAGGTGGATATTGTAAAAGATGAGGAATAACAAGATGTTCTATGAATAGGTATATTTAGCGTGCCACAGATAATGATCTGGTATTTACGTCGTGGTTAGAGTATAGATAAGAGAAACGAGACGAAAGGTAATTTGGTGTTGAGGGAAAACACGGAAATTCTGCTTGAAGCAAGTAAAGCGATAGGGTTGGAAGTAAATCCTGAAAAGACAAAGTATGTGATTATGTCTCGTGACGAGAATATTGTACGAAATGGAAATATAAAAATTGGAGATTTATCCTTCGAAGAGGTGGAAAAATTCAAATATCTTGGAGCAACAGTAACAAATATAAATGACACTCGGGAGGAAATTAAACACAGAATAAATATGGGAAATGCGTGTTATTATTCGGTTGAGAAGCTTTTACCATCCAGTCTGCTGTCAAAAAATCTGAAAGTTAGAATTTATAAAACAGTTATATTACCGGTTGTTCTGCATGGCTGTGTTATGTTCGCAATTTTTCTTGGGTAAGATAAATGCGGTATCTTCCCCTTGCTTTCCACACACCACTCTCTCTTTTGCATCTTAAAAGGTCCCAGCGTGGAGGTGAGGAGAATGAATTTGACTAATTAGGATCTCCAGATTTCAACCGAAATTTACTGCAAGTTTTAAATATCAGTTCTATCAGGGTTTTGATCAGATCAGAGACCGGGAAATCCCAATTAAAGGGTGTAAGTCATAAATTTTAAGTTTTCAGTAGAGAAGATGCAAAGTTTGAAATGATAACTGATATCATTATGATGAAAATCTGACACTCTACATCATTATGGAAGATTTAGGCCTTTATACCACATGAAGAAGCATATTTTTTATATTCATATGGAGTTCATCTCAAAATCACCAATTTCTGACTTAGGCGCCTTTTACCGTGTACAATACAATGTTAATGTTATGTTTTATTTAACTACGTTAGCAACTGCAGAGGTTATATCAGCGTCGCCGGATGTGCCGGAATTTTGTCCCGCAGGAGTTCTTTTACATGCCCGTAAATCTACTGACATGAGCCTGTCGCATTTAAGCACACTTAAATGCCATCGACCTGGACCGGGATCGAACCCGCAATCTCGGGGATAGAAAACTAGTGCTATACCAACTGCGCCAACCAGGCCGGTTGTACAATAGAAATAATGGCTTCATTAAAAAAGAAATAAACATTTAAAGAAAAGAAAACAACAAAAAATTATATCAAATGTACCTTGTTTTGGAGTTATGGAATTTTGGTGAAAAAGTATCAGTTAATTTATACGATATGAACCTATGTTCTGTAAAATTTTCATTGCATTATCTTCATTAGTTCCAGGGAAAATGGAAAATGAATTTGGTAAAATTAATATTAGAAAGATAATCTACTTGCCTTATAAAGTTGATGAATTATCCATTAAACAACAAACACCGTGGAAGATGAATAATTTTATTCTGGGTTTAAGTCTTTCCTTATAACGTAACAGTACGCAGAAATACTGAAGGAAATGAAAAGGAATAGCAGAGAATTGCTTTGTAATGCCACATGACGCTGTATTTCCTGTCACACACTGACATGGACGTCGGGGTTAGGTTACATCTGCTTTTAACACCCCATTGTGCTTACGTGGACATATAGCGTGCTTCTATGTCCGACACTATTGGAAACATAATAGTAATATGCGTTACAAGAGCGGTATATTGAAGTTTTCCTGTTCGAGGAAAAGTTTGAAAAAGCGAAACGTAGTTGAGCTTTTTTAATTTCCGAGAATTGAAAGAAAACATACCGCTCGTGTATCGTACATTATTTTGTGCGAAGATCGTTTATTACATACCTGAAAGACGAATTTCTAATTAGTTGCAATGAAATCTCCATTTTGGTTTCTGTTCAATGACGGCAACTTTGCAAAACAAAAATATCTATTTTCAACATTGTTGCTTTAAAATGTTTTCTGTGTTTACTATACTCCAGCAGGCCATGATATACGTCTGTCTTTTTTTTCCCCAGTCTATAAATGCGAACTTAAAACAAACGGCTTCCTTAATGTAACATGCATCACGAATGCAGTAACTTTAGTGGAGTTGTAGAGTTTACTTAATTTTTGCAAATATTTAAAAACAATAATTAACAGTGAAATTTAGGTGAAATTGCAATGGTAAGATTCCAATTTATAATTATTACTATATTGAACATCTCTAAAAATAATATGTTAAAAGTCCAAAGCAGTAAAATCAATATGTCACTTAAGCGGTAAGAAGAGGGAAATTGTTATGTGTGTTAGGTTGGGAATACTGAATGTGGAATTTTAGACTTACCGCGGGTTGGTTTTGTGCGGAAACCAAGCAAATACGCACGATCTTGCACAAACGATTTTCTAACGTGTTCTAGTAACACATCAAATATGCAATGATATTTAAGAAAACTTAGAATACCTTCGTCGTTGCTAAAAAATGATAGAAAAAATTCAAACATAAAAAATCCACTTTTGTCAAGAAATGAAATTGAGATTTCACTATACGGACCACTACTGGTCCGCAGACCATAGTTTGTTAAAACTGTTGCAAGTTCATTTTTAGTTTGTATGTATTTATTTACACTGCAAGTGGGCAAGCACCCGGTGGCAGTGGTATACACAATATAAACAATACATAACAAAATTACAATACACAATACAATTATACAGTATGCAATACACAATACAATTATATACAATAATTACGATTAATAATAATACATAAAATAACCTAATTTTACATTACAGCCTACATTTGTATAGGCCCTACATAAGTTTCACATTGGTACTGATAATAATCTTTCACTTTACTCTCATCTCACTGACTGCACTGGCACTATGACACATTTCACTGACACTTTAGATCACATTTCACTGACACTTTAGATCACATTTCACTGACACTTTAGATCACATTTCACTGACACTTTAGATCACATTTCACTGACACTTTAGAACACATTTCCCTGACACTATAGACCACATTTCACTGACACTATATAACACATTTCACTGACACTTTAGAACACATTTCACTGACACTTTAGAACACATTTCACTCACATTATTGAACAGATTTCATTGACACTATAGAACACATTTCCCTGACACTATAGACCACATTTCACTGACACTATAGAACACATTTCACTGACACTATAGACCACATTTCACTGACACTATAGAACACATTTCACTGACACTATAGACCACATTTCACTGACACTATATAACACATTTCACTGACACTATAGAACACATTTCACTGACACTATAGACCACATTTCACTGACACTATAGAACACATTTCACTGACACTATAGACCACATTTCACTGACACTATATAACACATTTCACTGACACTATAGAACACATTTCACTGACACTATAGACCACATTTCACTGACACTATATAACACATTTCACTGACACTATAGACCACATTTCACTGACACTATAGAACACATTTCACTGACACTATAGACCACATTTCACTGACACTATAGAACACATTTCACTGACACTATAGAACACATTTCACTGACACTATAGACCACATTTCACTGACACTATAGACCACATTTCACTGACACTATATAACACATTTCACTGACACTATAGAACACATTTCACTGACACTATAGACCACATTTCACTGACACTATAGACCACATTTCACTAACACTATAGAACACATTTCACTGACACTATATAACACATTTCACTGACACTATAGAACACATTTCACTGACACTATAGACCACATTTCACTGACACTATATAACACATTTCACTGACACTATAGACCACATTTCACTGACACTATAGAACACATTTCACTGACACTATATAACACATTTCACTGACACTATAGAACACATTTCCCTGACACTATAGAACACATTTCAGTGACACTATATAACACATTTCCCTGACACTATAGACCACATTTCCCTGACACTATATAACACATTTCCCTGACACTATAGGACACATTTCCCTGACACTATAGAACACATTTCCCTGACACTATAGAACACATTTCCCTGACACTATATAACACATTTCCCTGACACTATAGGACACATTTCATTGACACTATAGAACACATTTCCCTGACACTATAGAACACATTTCACTGACACTATATAACACATTTCCCTGACACTATAGGACACATTTCATTGACACTATAGACCACATTTCACTGACACTATATAACACATTTCACTGACACTATAGACTACATTTCACTGACACTATAGAACACATTTCACTGACACTATATAACACATTTCACTGACACTATAGAACACATTTCCCTGACACTATAGAACACATTTCACTGACACTATAGAACACATTTCAGTGACACTATATAACACATTTCCCTGACACTATAGACCACATTTCCCTGACACTATATAACACATTTCCCTGACACTATAGGACACATTTCCCTGATACTATAGAACACATTTCCCTGACACTATAGAACACATTTCCCTGACACTATATAACACATTTCCCTGACACTATAGGACACATTTCATTGACACTATAGAACACATTTCACTGACACTATATAACACATTTCCCTGACACTATAGAACACATGTCACTGACACTATAGAACACATTTCATCGACACTATAAATTATCACTGATCGGAACTATTCACTGCAATGTAAAACCATAACTTCACTGTCTCACCTCGCTTCACTGATACAACAGTTCAAATAAGACTAACAATTACACACTTATTCATCATACTTATAAACAGAACTATATTTAAGCTAAGCATTTCTAGTCTAAGACCCTCTTACGAACTATTTTTAAATAATAATTTACAATTCAAATCAAGGGAGTAACTCGTTTAGTACTACAATTTGTTTTAAGAAATTTACTTTCAAGTGAAAGTAACAGTTACATTACTGCTAGATTAAATCTTCATTTAGCAAGTAATTTTATTTTCTGTGTTATACATTTTCGAGAAAGTTTTAAAACTCTAGTCGATACTTCTGGGGCATATAGAGCGGAGTTCTGATCTCAGTTTTTATGTTAACGATTCGAAAGAGAAATATCAAATATCAGCAGGTTTTGTATCCTCGAGGCAAAGTATATTGGAGTTAAAACCTTGGTATCTTCACAAAAGCAAGAACAGGCGTAATGGAAATGCGTAACGAAAACGAAAACAGCAAGACCATGTGTTCTTTAAATTTGATACGGTATTGCCAGTCTGTCTGTTATGGAAAACCAGTGGTTCAAAAATGTATAGCTCAGAGTCATGTCTTCTAGCCTTCCATCCTGTCTTCCTTCTAACCTTTCTCAATAATTAATTACTACATTTTAATAAAACAGAAAGTCCACACCTGTGGAGTAATGGTTAGAGCGTCTAGCCGCGAAACCAGGTGGCCCGGGTTCGATTCCTGGTTGGGGCAAGTTACCTGGTTCAGGTTTTTTCCGGGGTTTTCCCTCAACCCAATATGAGCAAATGCTGGGTAACTTTCGGTGTTGGACCCCGGACACATTTCACCGGCATTATCACCTTCATCTCATTCAGACGCTAAATAACCTAAGCTGTTGATAAAGCGTCGTAAAATAACCTACTAAAATAAAAAAAATTAATAAAACGGAAGAAATGTATTCGTTAGAAGATTTTGCTGAAAACTATACTCATGAACATATCATTCAATGAATCATTCTCTCATTTATCGACTGATAGGTCGATCGGATTGATTATTCATTGATGATTGATTTGATATATGAATTTATGGCATAGACTGGTTGGTTAAGTGGTTTCAATGAACTAACTGAATCATTGATTCGACAAATTGGATTGATTGATTTTGTTTGTTTGTTCGTTTATTTATTTATTTACTTACTTATATATTTATTTATTTATTCTATTTTATTTTATTTTTATTTATTTATTTATTTATTCTATTTAATTTAATTTAATTTTTATTTATTTATTTATTTATTTAATACATAGATACACATAGACACATACAGTGCCTGCGCGTGATGAATTACCCAGAATATTTTCTGAGCAAAATCACCATGAAATAGGCTAGTACACGTTGATGATGATGATATTATTATTATTATTATTATTATTATTATTATTATTATTATTAGTCAATTGCCCGAATACATGTATGAACCTCACAAGTGAACCAATAAGATATCACTGATAAGGCAACTAAGCCAAAAGATAACGGGGTAGGGTGGTCAGTTCCTTTCGCTCTTCATTGCATACATCACCGACTAGCTACATGTTACATTAATCAGACTTCAGATGCATACAAACAATTTGTTCTTCCTCTGACACATATCGTCAAGTGAGATGTAGGCCTTACTTACTTACTCACTTACTTACTTACTTACTTACAAATGGCTTTTAAGGAACTCACAGGTTCATTGCCGCCCTCATATTAGCCCGCTATCGGTCCCTATCCTGTGCAAGATTAATCCATTCTCTATCATCATATCCCACCTCCCTCAAATCCATTTTAATATTATCTTCCCATCTATGTCTCGGCCTCCCCAAAGGTCTTTTTCCCTCCGGCCTCCCAACTAACACTCTATATGCATTTCTGGATTCGCCCATACGTTCTACATGCCCTGCCCATCTCAAACGTCTGGATTTAATGTTCCTAATTATGTCAGGTGAAGAATACAATGCGTGGAGTTCTGTATTGTGTAAATTTGTCCATTCTCCTATAACTTCATCTCTCTTAGCACCAAATATTTTCCTAAGCACCTTATTCTCAAGCACCCTTAACCTTTGTTCCGCTCTCAAAGTGAGAGTCCAAGTTTCACAACCATACAGTACAACCGGTAATATAACTGTTTTATAAATTCTAACTTTCAGATTTTTTGACAGCAGACTGGATGATAAAAGCTTCTCAACCGAATAATAACAGGCATTTCCCATATTTATTCTGTGTTTAATTTCCTCCCGAGTATCATTTATATTTGTTACTGTTGCTCCAAGATATTTGAATTTTTCCACCTCTTCAAGTCTTTGTTGCTTTTAACAACTTTACCAGTTACATTTTTGTTAGAAGGTTGGCACTAGATGTCCCAGAGAGCTATTTATTGTGGGAAGATAATAAACTTTTCATTTCATTTACTCATTCTACGAAGTTAAAGAGGAAGCATTTTCAGATTTTCGGGGAAATGGATATTTCGAACATTCCTGGTATTCGAGGAAATTATAAACCCTGTCTCGAATAAAGAAGTTTTTTTTTTGGAAGGGGGTACTAAATAAACAATTTAATGATTTTATACAGGGTGTTTAAAAAAGTATCCAATATTTTAGGAAGTAATAGTATGCATCAAAACAAGGAAAAAAAAGTCTAATAAACATGGGTCCTACAACACATACTTTCTGAGATCTGAACCCTTGTTCATAGGAGGTGCTCAATGTGACATCCATTTAAGGCAATGCATTTTTCTGCCCTACAATACAGCAGACTACCAGATAATCATACCGTAGTTGACACCCCTGGCATGGAATACTGATACGTCGCAAGGAATACTGAAAAGAAAAGCCTGGTTGCGGATATGAGCGGGGTTCAGCAGAGATGGTGTTGTGAATTTTCGTAATCATCTTGTGTGGGCTGATGAAAATCCCCATGCAGTTGAAGAAAGAAGGCATCAGCACCGATTCTCAGTCAAGGTATGGGCAGGCGTTCTAAGTGATAGATTAAGGGCCATACGTGCTACCACAGAGATTAACTGGGGCTCATTGTCAAGACTTTCTTATTAACGTATTGCCTACCTTGCTGGAGTATGTGCCATATCAGCAAAGACTACAGATGTGGTTCATGCACGATGGCACACCAGCACATTTTTTCCGCAATGAGTGTGAACACCTGACGCTGATATTTCAGAAACGTTGGATTGGTTGGAGAGGCCCCATATCTTGGCCTGCTCGTTCCTCAAATCTAAATCCCCTAGACTTTTGGTTATCAAGAACAACCAGGTCAATTTCAAAGAGTGCGAAGGGTAGAGGAATGCATTGCCATGAATGGACGTCACATAGAGAATTTCCTATGAACAAGTGTTTCAGATCTCAGAAAGTATGTGTTGTAGGACACATGTTTATTAGATATTTTTTTCTCGTTTTGATGCATACTAGCACCTCCTAAAATATTGGATACTTTTTTCTTAACACCCTGTATAAATTAGGGTTGTGCCGCAATCTTTACATGACTGTGTCACTTCCCTGTTCCCAGTGGTTGTTGTCGTGCCTGCCATATTCCGCTTTTCCGTGGTGAAATCGGTCGTACCTAGCTGTAGCTGTAATGAATATTGTGTTAGTCGATCTTGTGAGGGCTCACGCGAGGTTTGAGTTGGACATACAAGATCTAATTAATTCGTAAAGCGACTCTGTGGAAGTAATCGCATAATGTCTGGCTCAAAGTTCAACCACAGACGAGAGAGAGATGTATAAAAAAAAGTTGAAACTCGGAAATGTCCATTAAAAAGTTTTCAAATTGTTAATAATTCTGTATGAACTGCACGCTGATTTAAAAATAAATATATTGTTTCTATTTAGCCACTTCACGCAAAGGGATTTCGTAATCCAGATCGCAAAGTTTGGATTCCTGGAAACCTCTCCTCGCGTCGTAACGCGAGCGCAGTTCCGGGAACGAAATAATTCGATTTGCTCCTAATTGAAAAATAAATGTAAAACAGAATCGTGTGTCTCATCTTTGGGGAGCGCAAGACACAGCTCCCTTTATCCCTGCCCATTCGTTTTAAATTACACACAGCTCGGTCCGTGATGTTTAATGGAGACTTCGCATTAATATTCAGCATTGTGACGTCACTCTGAGCATAGGGGCGGATTCGAAATGTACTGTTACTAAAAATAAACACTTGAATCACGCCCCATCAAATTTATTCTCAGTGCGTACTCGATACGAATCACAGTCACATCTGTGATTCAAGCTGAACTTCATCCAGGAAGCCAGGGTTTGATCCTCGGTTAGGTAGTGATAGAATACGCAATAAACAAAGCAGACGTTGTGGAGGACTTTTCTCGGGTATTCCCGCCTCCCTCTATCATTCCATCAACACTTTCCACCTCCCCCTCATTTCATCTATCATCTGTAATAGTAAATAGGCTGGGGTGGATTCTTGGGGTAGAACGAGTTTCCGATGATGATATAGAAAGGGTTAAGGGCTTACCAGGCCACTCATCTGTGGAAGGGAGCTTACTCTATTAGGACTGAGGCAGGATGCTCCACCTCTCAGCATCGGATTCACGAATGCCACCTCGGTTCGTTTTGCTTGATAGTGTCCTTGGGTTGAGTTGGTTTTCGTCTGATAGTTTGACTGGGTTGTGTTGTGTAGTTTGGTTTGGGTTGGTATTGTCTCGTAGTGTATGTTGGTTTGGTTTTTTATCTGTTACTTTGGTTAGATTGGTTGTCTTTGGGTTGGATTTGCTTGATAATGTGGTTGGGTTGCTTTTGTTTGGTCGTTTAGTTCGGTTGGATTCGTTTTGTTTGATAATTTGGTTCGGTTAAATTGGTTTTGTTTGATAGTTTGGTTGGGTTCGTTTTGTTTGATAGTGTGTTTAGGTTGATTTGGTTTCGAATGATAGTTCGGTTTGATTGAATTGCTTTTGTTTGGTAGTTTGGATCGGTTCGTTTTGCTTGAGAGTGCGGTTGGGTTTAGATTTGTTTGATAGTTTAGTTGGGTTGAGTTGGTTTCGTTTGCTAGTTTGGTTGGATCCGTTTAGTTTGATATTGAGGCTGGATTGAGTTGATTTTGTGTGATAGTTTCGTTTTGTTTGGCTTTGTCTTGTAGTGTGTTTTGGTTTGGTTTTGTCTATTACTTTGGTTCGGTTGATTGTCTTGGGTTGGTTTTACTTTGGTAGTTTAGTTGGTTTGCTTTAGTTTGGTACGGTAGTTTGGTTGTCTTAGTTTTACCTGGTACTTTGGTTTTGTCTGTTTGGTTTGATTTATTTTTTTTTTTTTGTAGTTTCATTGGCTTTGTTTTATTTGTCAATTTGTTTGGGTTGGTTTTGTTTTTTTGCTTGTTTGTGTTGGTTTTGTTTGATAGCTTAGTTTGGTTAAGTTCTTTTGGTTTTGTTTCATAGTTTGGTTAAGATGGTTTGTTTGGTTGAGTTGTTTTTCTTACTACTTTTGTTTGGCTTCATTTCGTTGTTTTATTGCATTGATTTTGTTTAATAGTATATTTTCATTAGTTTTCTTGGTGTTTTGGTAATGTGTTTTTGTTCGATTATTGTCACTTTGTTGTTTAATAATTTAGTTGGATTGGTTTTGTTTAATAGTTTCGTTGGGTTGCTTTTGTTTGATAGTTTGGTTAGGTTGCTTTTGTAAGGTATTTTGTTTAGTAATTTTGTTGTTTGTTTCTTTTTTTGCAATTATCATGGTTTCGTTCTGTTTGTTGGGTTAATTACATTTGTTCAGTTTGATATGCATATATTTTTGTAGTTTCATTTAGTAAAGGTCACTTTGGTAGGCTTGTTTTGTTTTGTGATAGTTTGATTGCTGTCAGCCCTCTGTAGATCTTCCTGCACTTTGATAGTGTGGCAATGGTAATAATTCAACGTCTGAGGCGGGGAAACCTGTAGCACGGAATTAATTTTATCTCCTGTAATACGATGACTTGCTGAGACTCATGTTTTCAATATCATGGTCTCTCAACTACATTCCTTAATAAATATTTTTTTTTATTTTGTGTTAGAAGAAAATACTGATATTTGACCATTTTTTAAACTGAATTTATTTTTATCAGACAATCTACCAAAGGTAGAGAAGTGATCTTGCATCATATTGTAGATACGACATGCATAAATACACACAAAAACATTTCATCACAGAATGTTGGATAGTGTTTGAGTTATGTGGGAAACGCTTCATCACTGCACAGTGAACAGAATTTAAAAAGGAATTTAAATAATATTTTTTTAAATCGTAAAAGTATTTTTTTCGTATAGCAGAAGGATAGTGTTTTACACATACTAATTTTCATTATTGTACAAGATACAATAATGGAGGACAAAAATGTTGAATATTTCCAAACTTTTACTGCTGTAAGCTGTACCTAACCCCTTAAGAAATATTGCGTAATGTATCTGTGTTGGTTACTTAGCAACCACGACAGTTATCTGACAAGTTGATTTAACAGAGGACTGAATACAGCTCGGTTTGCAATTATAGTCAAAGCATATAAAGTGACAACATATACTGTGTTATGGAGAACATTGACAGTTTTCACGATTTCATTTTAATTATAAAAGCGTTTAAAAATAGAAGTTGTACTGACAGCACTAACTCGTTGACAGATAAGACAGATCGTTGTTTGTTCACTTCCTCCCATTCATTGATAAGCTATGTACTGTAACACTCCAGACTCGTCAAACGTATGACATTGTCCCTGATAAATAATCACACACATTTAAATTAAGGATTGTATCAAATCAAGAACTGTGTGCAGATCCTGAAACTGCTGCAGAGTTGGTACAGGAAGGTGCTTCGCGCACCTAGAAGCCTTTACAATGACGAGCCATTTCACATTCTTATAAGATAGGTAGATACTTACTTAATTACTTACTAGCTTTTAAGGAACCCGGAGGTTCATTGCCGCCCTCACATAAGCCCGCCATCGATCCGTATCCTGAGCAAGATTAATCCAGTCCCTATCTTCACATCCCACTCCCTCAAATCCATTTTAATATTATCTTCCCATCTACTCTCGGTCTCCCCAAAGGTCTTTTTCCCTCCGGTCTCCCAACTAACACTCTATATGCATTTCTGGATTCCCCCATACGTGCTACATGCCCTGCCCATATCAAACGTCTGGATTTAATGTTCCTAATTATGTCAGGTGAAGAATACAATGCATGCAGTTCTGTGTTGTGTTACTTTCTCCATTCTCCTGTAACTTCATTTTCTTAGCCCCATATATTTTCCTAAGCACCTTATTCTCAAACACCCTTAACCTAGGTTCCTCTCTCAAAGTGAGCGTCCAAGTTTCACAACCGTAAAGAACAACCGATAATATAACTCTCTTATAAATTCTAACTTTCAGATTTTTTGACAGCAGATTGGATGATAAAAGCTTCTCAACCGAATAATAACAGGCATTTCCCATATTTATTCTGTGTTTAATTTCCTCCCGAGTATCATTTATATTTGAAGAGTACAAGGGAAAAACGATCAAGGTCCATCAAAAATCGAAATTCAGTTAATGATGCTATCTTATAGTGGAAAGGAAGTACTATCATGTGGTGTAGTTAGTAATAAGAAATAATCGTTCTTGACATTCCACTACGTCAATTTCTGTTAAATACACACATAACAAAGTATTAAGTGCTTAAACTTTAAAATTTGTTTTTCTCGAAACTTTCTAAAATGGACCTTGATCGTTATTCCCGTGTACCCTTCATTTGTTACTGTTGCTCCAAGATATTTGAACTCCTCCACCTCTTCAAAAGATAAATTTCCAATGTTTATATTTCCATTTCGTACAATATTCTCATCATGAGACATAATCATATACTTTGTCTTTTCGGGATCCATACCATTCGTATACGATGCAACCTTCTCTGCAATTTATAAACCCACCTTTTTTCCCCACTCCTCTCTTTATTGAACTCTGTAGCAAACCGACCGTAAAAGGAACTGATACCCAAATACAGGGACATCATTTTATTTTCACTTCAGTTTTTATTGTACCTGAGTTTTTTAATGTACTTCACTCCCACCCCTTCTACTAATGAAGTTCAACCGTACTCCACACAGATCCAAGACCGCATATACGGTCATAGTAGCCTTACGGTCATTTTAAACAGTACGTTCCAGAAATATGTTCGCTTTTTCCAGTGACGAAAGAGCTTTCAATATTGAATCATTTTCGTCCATTTGCCTACGTCGTATCCCGGTTTCCCCCATCAGCTTTTATTCGCCAGCTAGTGGCTGGGCTCTCTTAGCTCCTTTCTCAGAACATTAATTTCTGTTAGGAATTGGACGTCTACGTAATATTATACAACTGTTTAAAATAACTTAAATAAAAGGGCGTTGTTAAGTAATTAACTGTCACGTGATTTCCTCCCTTTTTACGACCTACGACATCACCACTTGGACGATCAGTAGATAGCATGTCTGAGTAATTTTATCTTTTCGGATCGGGCAGAAGTAAAGATTGAATTTACAGTACGTAAGGTACTTTTTTATAGAGTAGGTACAGAATTATTTCAACATGAGTTACTAGTACGAAGGACGAAACTGGTAATTGGAATTAAGTACAATAGTCTATAGTGCGATAATATGCACATTAGAACTGAAGCCTGTATCGAAATGAACGGCCACCATTTAAAAAAAATATGTTTAAATATCCACATTATGATTATTTTTCAATTTAACTTCATTCTCTATATTGTACGCTAATGTGCTGTAGACAGTATAATATACACTGTATAATGAATACGTCCACATGGACAGCTCAGTTCGTGAGTAAAAACACGCTTTGTTAATACTGTACTGTATTTTGATCAAACAAAAACCTAATGAAAATGATCAAACTCAAAAGCGCAATATTTCCTAGTTTACGTAAATGGATGAACTACTTTTCTTCCCTCCTATATCTAGTAAAGTGATTTGTTTATATATTACGCCAGGATCATCGAACTCCAGTCGTGGAACGGGGTAGCAAACGACGTTAATCCAGAGGTATAGGCAAGTTAATATTAAAAATGTTAGTAAAAATAAAATGATGTCCCTGTATAATTTTTAACCAGTATTTTATCACCCTAATTTTCATATGAATTGCTTCGTTTTGGAGCCCAAACTCCTTTAGCACCCCGCAGTCTGCTGTGATTCTGCCAATTCCAAGTATTCGTTTCAGGAAGTCCGTTTGTACTTTATTTAATTTTCCTGCATTTTCCCAACCCCAAATTTCCGCCCCATACAATACAGATGATTTGACCACAGCTCCGTATACTAGCTCCAATGTTGCTGCAGGAATATCTGGCACTTTATTTATTTATTTATTTATTTATTTATTTATTTATTTATTTATTTAACCTGGTAGAGATAAGGTCATAGGCCTTCTCTTTACCTCTACCTGGGGATTGCAACTACAATATTAAGATTACAATTACAATTACAATTAATATTAAATTTTCAAATACAATAAAAATCAAAGTACTAAAAGATTAACTGATTAATAAAAGCTAGACAGTTTATTGTAAAAGTTAAGAAGAGAGAAGCATTTCTTTAATAGATTAAGTAAAAATTAAACCTACTCTAAGCAGTAAGTAAATGCTTAATAAGCTTGCTTTTGAACGCTACTAAATTCCGACAGTCTCTGATGTGATCAATTTCAATACCTCCGCACTCTTCCCCCCACTTGCGTTTCGTTATGTCAACATGCTTAGTCCATCTGCCGTTCATTGATAAAGTAACCCCTAAATATATTAAATGTTTCACATTTTCCAACATGTGCCCGGCGTAAGTCCATAAATTATTGAGATGCTAAAAACAATCAGATTTCATATTTTTACAAAAAAAAATGTATTTTAATACAGTTTGTCTGTCAGGCCGTAAGTCAGTGCATAACAATTTATTTGAAACCATTCACATGAAATACAGGGTGTTAAAAAGTTTCTAATATTTTGAGGGGTGGTAGTACGCATCACAACAAGAAAAAAAATTTAAATAAAGATGAGTCCAAAAATTAATAGTTTTTACGAAAATTACATAAAAATATCTTTGAAGTTCACACTTCGAGTTTGTACCTCCATTTCCCATTACCGTGTATATCAATAAACTCTACCAACGCATACTATAATATAGGCGAACTGGAGAGATCTACTTGTGAGTGAAAAGGTGGGTAAACGTTCACTTATTCGTGGACAACCGGCCCAAGTATCAACAACTTTAAAATCGCGTTTTTTTTGTTTCTAATTTTCCACTTCAAATAGTCTATGTAATGAATTATGAAAAGCGAAACAATAATCTGGGACAGCCAGTCTCTAATATTTCCTCAAGGCAATGCATTCAGCAATTCTGCAGTGGTAACGTAATCCTGAACTGTTGCACTTTATACTGCACACCCTGTATATTGGAGACAGCTCCATAGACTATGAATAGTTTGAAAGCTTTAAACCTTTGATCTCCCGTTTTTCTGCACGCATTTGTATTACTTATATCAGACAATCTACCTGAGAGCTCATTAAAATTGCAAATTAAAAATTCCATTCACCTCTCTTTAGAACAAACACACGTCAGAGTCGTTGAGCTATGAATATAAATGGAAAACTGACGTAAAAACTAGAGAAAATAAAAGCGAACAATTGTGGGCACTGTGGAAGGGGCACCTTCTTCGAAGTACTGTCAGTTTCGTGATTTGTACTTTTCAAATGTTTCGAACAGAGAAAACAAATCATTTCCAGGCTATAATTCGTGATCGCCATGACTACCGAAGAACTGTTTGCTTGCACGGCATCTTGAATTCATGAGAGATTGAAAGAAGGGCGACAGGAAAAGGGAAAATGAAAGTCGGAAAGTTGGTAATTGAAATTTCAATAATTGATTTAGTTTAAAGATGCAACTATAGATAAAGGTATTGATCCCTCTGAGGCAGGATCCATTTTGAAAACCTGACGTTCTGTATTCCAAAACAGATTGCGTTTGTCAATGTCAGAGGACGATACGACCAGTATTATTTTATTATTTTATTATTTTATTAATTAAAAAAAAATTTTAAACGCTTTATATTCATTCAATATTTGTGTCAGAAACAACTTTCTAGTGTTAAATTGAAACTAAGTTGTTGTTAGCAAACTAGTTTCGGCTTCACTGTTAGCCATCTTCACTTTCCATTAGGCTTCTTTGTTTATAACTAGAGCCTGGATGTTTAGACATTTACAACTGTTAAAATATGCAGGCAAAAAAAGGCAATAAAAACGTTAAAAAGGCATAATAATCTTTGAAAAAGACATTATACATTTTAAAAGGCATAATACAGTATATTTTAGCAATAAATTTAAATTATATCAACATAACTTACATATTTACATCGTAGGTGACACATGTTGACTTATAAAATACTTTTTTTTTCCGTGTCTTTCCACAAACCGTTCCATCGGTTGAAAACACATGGGCACCAAATTCACTAACGTAAGCATGGAGTTTACTTTTAAATGGTTTACTGAATTTAGGCATTCCAGCTAACCGATCTTATACCTTCTGTCACCCGACAATAACTCACTGTTCCTCACTCAAATTTTGTCCTACAATAATAAACACGTTTAGCACAAAAATGTAAGATTTATATACTTACTTACAAATGCCTTTAGAGAACTCGGAGGTTCATTGCTGTCCTCACATAAGCCCGTCATCGGTTTCTATCCTCAGAAAATTAATCCAGTCCCTACTATCGTATCCCATCTCCCTCAAATCCATTTTAATATTATCTTCCCATCCACGTCTCGGCCTGCCTAAGGGTCTTTTTCCCTCCGGCCTCCCAACTAACACTTTATATGCATTTCTGGATTCGCCCATACGTGCTACATGCCCTGCCCATCTCAAACATCTGGATTTAATGTTCCTAATTATGTCAGGTGAAGAATACAATGCGTGCAGTTCTGCGTTGTGTAACTTTCTCCATTCTCCTGTAACTTCATCCCTCTTAGCCCCAAATATTTTCCTAAGCACCTTATTCATAAACGCCCTTAACTTCTGTTCTCCTCTCAAAATAAAAGTCCAAGTTTCACAATCATATAGAAAACCGGTAATATAACTGTTTTATAAATTGTAACTTTCAGATTTTTTGACAACAGACTAGATGACATAAGCTTCTCAACCGAATAATAACAGGCATTTCCCATATTTATTCTGCGTTTAATTTCCTTCCGAGTGTCATTTATATTTGTTACTGTTGCTCCAAGATATTTGAATTTTTCCACCTCTTCAAAAGATAAATCTTCTGTTATTAGTCAACACCTGTGGAGTAACGGTCAGCGCGTCTGGCCGCGAAACCAGGTGGCCCGGGTTCGAATCCCGTTCGGGACAAGTTACCTGGTTGAGGTTTTTTCCGGGGTTTTCCATCAACCCAATACGAGCAAATGCTGGGTAACTTTCGGTGCTGGACCCCGGACCCATTTCACCGGCATTATCACCTTCATTTCATTCAGACGCTAAATAACCTAGATGTTGATACAGCGTCGTAAAATAACGCAAAAAAAATAAATTCTATTTTTATATTTCCGTTTCGTACAATATTCTGGTCACGAGACATAATCATATACTTTGTATTTTCGGGATTTACTTGCAAACCTGTCGCTTTACTTGCTTCAAGTAAAATTTCCGTGTTTTCCCTAATCGTTTGTGAATTTTCTCCTAACATATTTACGTCATCCGCATAGACAAGAAGCTGATGTAACCCGTCCAATTCCAAACCCTCTCTGTTATCCTGAACTTTCCTAATGGCATATTCTAGAGCGAAGTTAAAAAGTAAAGGTGATAGTGCATCTCCCTGCTTTAGCAGGGAAAAACATCAGATAGAAACTGGCCTGTATGGACTCTGCTGTAAGTTTCACTGAGACACATTTTAATTAATCGAACTAGTTTCTTGGGAATACCAAATTCAATAAGAATGTTATAGAAAACTTCCCTCTTAACCGAGAACTTCTTCTCGTTTATTTTAATTAATAATAAAGACGAAATTATATTAATATAATCTGGTCACCCCTGAAGCTCATGCCGATATCATTGCTAACCGTGAAGCCCGTAATTACAACACGTCATCGCAGAAAAGCTGGTTGGCAATGTGAACAGAAATGCTTGCTTATAAAGGAGGCCTCAGCTAAATATGTAAATCGTTGCGGTTTCCTCGAGCAACATTCATTAGCATCACGACCGGAAGTTGAAACCTCGTTTAAATAAACAGAATTTAGGCCTATAGTTGTTTTACAGAATAATCATTCTCCAGAACCAGACACCAGGTACTATTCAAGCTAGCTCTTAATTTCAGATGTCTCCCTAAAATGAAAGGCTGTCTGCAAGTATAATCTAAATTCTGGTCGTTAAGTGCTTGCTCAGAAGCGACCTTGAAGCGATAGAATATTGCATAACTGCATTGGACGACCCTTATGAGGGCCACGCATACGTGGGCATACAAATCACTTGTTCCAGAGATGCATAAAATTTCTTGTATTAAATTCACAGGCTACAACTTTGGGGGTGGGGGGGGGCAAGACATTTTCTGCCCACTTCAAGTTATGCCAAATAATTCAAAGCGTGATTCCTTATGATAAAAAAAAACATTTGTTTGAATGATGAACTAGAAAATAAGCTAAAAGTACGTATTTCAAATACACAGAGAAGGTCAGATATTGCAATGAATTTTGTTATTGATGCAAAACTCACAATGACCCCCCTCCTTTTCTTTCCTCCTGCATTTGAGATCGGTATTATTAATATTTAAATTTTTTTCATGAACAGTTGAATTTGTTACCTTTTCCTCACATCCACCGCTGTGGAGTAATGGTTGGCACGCCTGACCGTGAAATAAGCGGGCCTGGGTTCAAATTACTATTATTATTTTTTTTACTTGGTTATTTAACGACGCTGTATCAACTACGAGGTTATTTAGCGTCGATGGAATTGGTGACAGTGAAATGATATTTGGCGAGATGAGGCCAAGGATTCGTCATTGATTACCTGACATTTGCCTTACGGTTGGGGAATACCTCGGAAAAAACCCAACCAGGTAATCAGCCCAAGTGGGAATCGAACCCGCGCCCGAGCGCAACTCTTGATCGATAGACAAGCGTCTTAGCGGACTGAGCTACGCTGGTGGTATTATTATTATTATTATTATTATTATTATTATTATTATTATTATTATTATTTGTCCTTTGATTTAGGTTCTGGCTGATATGTAGGCTACAGTCTTAGAAAAAAATTTGTCGCACACATATTTTAGTGCGCATAATGAGAGGTTCACGAAAGAAGGACTAGTTGAGGTAATAAAATTCGTTTTGTTTTGTTGTATGTCTGATCATGCGCACTACCTCCTTTCTGAAGTTGTAAAATATCTGTGCAACAAAACTTTTTTCTAAAGCTGCACATCTATTACCAGACAGTAGCCTACATCTCACTTGACGATATGTGTCGGAGGAAGAATAATAATTGTTTGTATACATCTGAAGTCTGACTAGTGCAATATGTAGCTAGTCAGCGATGTATGCAATGGAGGGGGAAAGGAACTGGCCACTCTACCCCATTATCTTCTGGCTTAGTTGCCTCATGAATAATACCTTATTGGTGTCTTATTACACCTGTAATCTTTATAAATTAATTTCGCAATATGTATTACATGTCTTTTTCCTGTGAGATTTTACCGTACGTGGTTAACATGTTTCGGCCTGTTATTGGTCAGGCACTTTATTTTTCGTTATTTTAAGATAATGTTTTCTTTGTTGGTTCTATATTTATGGATTATAATGAATATTCTATTAAATGTTGGTAATTCGATTTTTTGTTAATATAAGATTATATATATATAAATTAATTATTTAAATAAAATAAGCTATTTTAATAACAAAATTTTGAGACAAGTTAAACAATTAGAGTTAAAAAGCTTTAAAGAAAAGTATATATTTTGAAAGCATAAGAAAGAAGTTAAAATCTTCTATTAACTTTACTTAAATTAATACACTTAAACCAACAATAACTGGTTGTTGCTGGTCTTGCCGCATTTTGTTTCTTTTCCTGTGGTGTGTGTTTGTGTAGTGTAATGTGGAGTCAAAGAGTGTGTGTGTTCTGAAATTGAGTTGTGTGTTGAGAATTTCATTTGGGTGTGTTTTTCTGTGTCTGTATATTTCATATTGTCCTAGTGTGTTTAGTTTCTGGCTTTTTGGTTGGATATGTAGAATTTCCATGTCTGTGTTGATGTCTCTGTAGGTGTGGTTAGCATTTATGATGTGTTCTGCATATGTGGAAGTGTTTTGTAATTTCGTTATGGCGGTGATGTGTTCTTTGTAACGTGTTTGAAATGATCTGCCTGTCAGTCCTATATAGAAGTTGTTGCAGGTGTTACAAAGAACACATCACAAATGCTAACCACGCCTACAGAGACATCAATACAGACATGGAAATTCTACACATCCAACCAAAAAGCCAGAAACTAAACACACTAGAACAATACGAAAGTCTACATCTGTGGAGTAACGGTTAGTGCGTCTGGCCGCGAAACCAGATGGCCCGGGTTCGATTCCCGGTCGGGGAAAATTACCTGTTTGAGGTTTTTTTCCGGGAATTTCCCTCAACCCCATATGAGCAAATGCTGGGTAACTTTCGGTGTTGGACCCCGGACTCATTTCACCGGCATTATCACCTTCAGCTCATTCAGACGCTAAATCACCTAAGATGTTGATAAATCGTCGTAAAATAACCTACTAAAAAACAATACGAAATATATAGACACACAAAAAACACATCCAAATGAAATTCTCAACACACAACTCAATTTCAGAACACACACACTCTTTGACTCCACATTACACTACACAAACACACCCCCACAGGAAACAAAACAAATGGCGCCAAGACCAGCAACAACCAGTTCTGAAGATGGCCAATAACAGGCCGAAACATGCTAACCAGGTACGGTAAAATCTAACACGGGAAAGATATATAATACATATTCGGAAGTGATATAGTGTTAAAAGTTGTGTAATCAAGATGTATAAATTAATTGATTGGAGTGGAGATTTGTAAGAAAACAGGAATTAATGTAGATACGACGTAAGCTTGAAAACCATTTCTGACGACTTCCGGTTGTTGCTCTGAGCGCCATTCGTGGGGTCGTGGCTGAACACGAAAACATCCACGGAGAAAAATACGTATTCAAGCATTATCCTATACCGGTATACAGTTTATTTATATTGATATATAATTAATCTGTTACCTACCTAATTCTTTGATGACAAAACTAAATATTCTGTAATTTATTTTATTACAACATTTTCATAATCACCGCCGAATAATAACAAATGAATGACACGTATCGACAAATAACAAACGGCAATCACACAATCATGAAAATGTTAGCGTCCGAAAACAAACTGTTTATTTAAATTTAAAATTATTAAGAATAATTTATTTTTTTATTAAGATCGGCCAAAAAATAGTATGAATTACATGTGTTAAGTGCATAACAAAATCTCGAAAATAGGGAAGATTCGACTATCTAACTTTTCCTCGATTCTGTTGTAATGCTTTTACCACGCTTGTATCAGCATTTGTAATCAAATTTAAAAGTTGTATAGATTATAAATATACGCCTGACATAGCTATAAACATATTTACAGAAGGCCGTTTCATTCTGTCTCCATGGTTACTAATACAGAACCATAAAGTGAAACATGTAAACATTTTAATTGTAATAATTAAAATTGTCATAGTATGAAAAAGTGTTAATTTGAAATTGTCATGTGACTATCCCACGCAATGCAATTTGTCATTTTAAAATATGACGCCGTGTAATGACGTAATAGCAGGGTCAAATAAATATTATTATTTCATTAAATTTATGGTAATTTCAATTACCGAGAGGGTGAATTTGACTTTGATCTGGAAACCAAATTACATGTGTAGAGGGAAGGGGAGATATGAACCTGACATCGCAATTTATCACACTTCACTTCACAAAGCTCTTTTAGAGTTGCCTTCCATGGGAGGCGGCGTCTTCCCCTTCTCTTTCATCTCCGTGCAGTTCTTAATTTTCTTCCTTCCACATATTCAAACATCAAGTTCAACTACTTCATCTTGGCGCTTTCTTTCGTTCAATACTGACTTTTATTTCAATATCGAGTCTAACAGAATTGTCCTTTCTTGCGAAACTGATGTGAATAATTTTAGCCAATTCAAAATAAAATTGATTACACTTGCCCATGTAATTCCACGAAAGAGTTCTTATGCGAAATATAGGGTTACTAGAAAGTTAAGAGACCTTTGAAATATGCCGATCTTTCTTATGGCGCTACTTACACTTGCTTTGGTAAAAAATTGAATTTTTCTTAGATTCATTATTTTAAGGGGACACTATACTGTAATTTCCAAGTTCTATAGCTTTAAGGGTTCACAATATTTCAATCAATAGCTACCCTACTTATGAAGCTAAATTCATCAAATTTTTATCACTGGTATATCTGGTTAATAATCACAAATGTACAAAATTTCACTAGAATATGTCATTAGGAAAGTTCACGGTAACAAACAGGGTTTGGAATTAAACGGGTTACATCAGCTGCTTGTCTATGCGGATGACGTGAATATGTTAGGACAAAATCCACAAACTATTAGGAAAAACACGGAAATTTTACTTGAAGCAAGTAAAGAGATAGGTTTGGAAGTAAATCCCGAAAAGACAAAGTAAGGTAGGTGTCCCTGATATGGCCATGCTAAGGTTTGAGAATTTTTCTAGCCGCCATTTTGAAAAAAAAGAAAAAACCACTTTTTTCTTACTCGTTCTCAGTCTAATGCACTTTCTTAAAACAATTTCCTTTCCCCATAAAAATAGCTTTAATTGTCCAAAAAGTCCCAAATTCCAAAAGTCTACCTAGTGGCCATATCAGGAACATGTGCACATGATATGGCCACCCTTGTTCATGTTCTACAAATCGTGATTGTTTTCAGTTTGATAGCGCAGTTGTGCTAAAATTAAATCATTTTGATGTAAAATGAATAAAAATGACACTTAATAATCTTTTTTATAATTCAAAAGTGTAGTTAAAACAGGTTTTTCCATAAAAAAAATTAAGTTGTTTTTCTTAAAATACAAAACTTTTGCGTAATCCCAACTATAAGGCATGTAAATTTGTCAGGTGAAAAAATAAAAGTGAAATGAACTTGATATGGCCATATCAGAAGCAGGTAAGCTTTCACGAAAATCGTTTGATTATGAACAACTTGTAAAAGATACGCCATCAACTACAACACCAATCAACAGAACATTAAAAACTGAATGGAGTACGATGGTTTTCATGAAACAAGCCTTTGAAAAACATGCATAAAACAAAGGAGACTTACCAGAGAAAAATAAGAAGAGGTCACATGAAAACCGCAAAACAGGCAACTGACGCCATATTGCTCAACCTGACTGGATGAAAAACTATCAAGTGACATACCAGGATGCCCTTTCACTGGATTTTTTGGTTAACTAACTCACAATAGGGGGGTGGCCATATCAGGAACATGGCCATAATAGGAGCACCCACCTTATATGATTATGTCTCGTGAGCAGAATATTGTACGAAATGGAAATATAAAAATTGGAGACTTATCCTTCGAAGAGGTAGAAAAATTCAATGTTCTTTTTTTATGTAACTTCATCTGTGTGTAAAGCAAATATTAAAGTTTAACAACTCTTCAGACACATTTAAAAATAGTTTTCATTTATTTTATAAAATATAATTTTATCTTAACAGTAGGTCACATAAAATACCGTAATAGGCTATTGCTTTTCTAAAACGAATGTTGCCATGGTGACAAAAATGAAACAAAAGAGAATTCCTTTAATGAAACGATGTTTTTATCTATTTGTAAACCTCATTTATTTATTTAAAAATTCCATGACGTCTGGCTATATCTTTGCATCCCACTCATGTTTCTGAAATTTTAAGACTGAATCTATATGTTCTACAACCTTATTTCCGAAAGCTCGAAATGATTCTGTCTCCTTGTTTTCTTATCTATGTTTGTTTTCTGGTAGCTGCATGTAAATAAAGGATCAAGGCCACATTCAGTTCATCTTCTTCACTTATGGTAAGTTATTTCTCGTTTAGAATTAATGTTGTGCTTTATTTCAAAACATGTTCTTCTTATGTTTAAGAAATAGATGAAGAAAGGTATTACTTCCTCCTTAAATGTGCGATAGTACGGTCTATTTCAATATTAAGAATTTTCATTGCCTAGGCCTACTGTCGATTGTTTCACTAGTGCATATATTCACCAATGCAGTGGAGCCTAAGAACAGCCGAATTTCAATCAATCAATGTCACCTGTCACTACAATGTCTTCGTTTTTTAAGTTAACGCTCTTTTTTTTTTTTTTGCAAGTACCTGTGTAGACATTGATTCTTCCTAGCTAAACAGTTTACCGACGAACTCAAAAAGAAATAAAGCTATCATCGTTTGGAACAAATTTTGAGCATTTTTTGCTAAATATATAAAGAGAATCAAAGAACATTAATCAATAAATAAACTAATTCTCTACTATCAGCAAATCGAAGCACTTAGTTCGAAATAAAGTATTATAACCTCAAAATTATTTTGTCAAATTTTCATTTAACATTAATTATAATTTCAAATCTTACTATCAAAGTTTAGTTATTAATTTGATATTGCAGGAGGCCAAGATTATAAGCTCTAATTCACTGACTTAATAAAATCTAATTGAATATGTATTATATGACTTTCTTGTGTTAAGTTTTACCGTACCTGGTTTACATCTTTCGACCTATTATGGGTCATCCTCAGAACTGGTCGTTGTTGTTCTTGGCGCCTCTTGTTTTGTTTCCTGTGGGGGTGTGTTTGTGTAGTGTAATGTGGAGTCAAAGTGTGTGTGTGTTCTGAAATTTAATTGTGTGTTGAGAATTTCATTGGGGTGTGTTTTTGTGTGTCTGTATATTTCATATTATTCTAGTGTGTTTAGTATCTGGCTTTTTTGGTTGGATGTGTAGTATTTCCGTGTCTGTGTTTATGTCTCTGTAGGTGTGGTTAGCACAGACATGGAAATACTACACATCCAACCAAAAAGCCAGAAACTAAACACACTAGAACAATATGAAATATACAGACACACGAAAACACACCCCAACGATATTCTCAACACACAACTCAATTTCAAAACACATGCACTCTTTGACTCCACATTACACCACACAAACACACTCTCACAGGAAACAAAACGAGAGGCGCCAAGACCAACAACGACCAGTTCTGAGGATGACCCATAATAGGTCGAAACATGTAAACAAGATACGTTAGAATTTAGCACAAGAAAGTCTTATCATACATATTCCGAAGTGATACAGTGTTAAAAGTTGTGTAATGAAGACGTAAAATCTAATGCTTTAATAATGATGAAAATAATAATAGTAGTAGTAATAATAATAATAATTTATTTTATATGAGAAGCTTTAATCATCCAGTCTGCTGTCAAAAAATCTGAAAGTTAGAATTTATAAAACAGTTATATTACCGGTTGTTCTTTATGGTTGTGAAGCTTGGACTCTCACTTTGAGAGAGGAACATAGGTTAAGGATGTTTGAGAATAAGGTGCTTAGGAAAATATTTGGGGCTAAGAGGGATGAAGTTACAGGAGAATGGAGAAAGTTACACAACACAGAACTGCACGCATTGTATTCTTCACCTGACATAATTAGGAACATTAAATCCAGACGTTTGGGATTGGCAGGGCATGCACTACGTATGGGCGAATCCAGAAATGCATATAGAGTGTTAGTTGGGAGGCCGGAGGGAAAAAGACCTTTAGCGAGGCCGAGACGTAGATGGGAAGATAATATTAAAATGGATTTGAGGGAGGTGGGATATGATGATAGAGAATGGATTAATCTTGCTCAGGACAGGGACCAATGGCAGGCTTATGTGAGGGCGGCAATGAACCTCCGGGTTCCTTAAAAGCCAGCAAGTAAGTAAGTAATAATTTATTGCTAGAACAAAGATACATATAACAAATCACTTCAGCTCTAATAGGAATAGTACATACTCGTGCTAAGGGGGCATTCCATAAAATTTTAAGATATGTATTTTCTTAATTGACAGAATAAAAAATGAAAATAGAAAAAAGAATACAGATATTACAATAACTGAAACTTTATATTTTCTCCCTAAACTATAATTTTTATTATTTTTAATACGGAGTTTTAGCAAATTGTACTTAAGGATTTAGTTCTTTTGTGCGAGATCGTGCGTATTTGCTTGTTTTCCGCATAGAACCAATACGCGGTAAGTGTGAAATACCACATTCAGTATTGCCAACGTAACACACATAACAATTTCCCTCTTCTTACCCCTTAAGCGCGACATTCATTATACTGCTTTAGGCTTTTAACATATTATTTTTAGAGACGTTTAACATAGTAATAATTATAAATTGGAAACTTACCACTGCAATTTCACCTAAATTGCACTGTTAATTATTGTTTTTAAATATTTGCAAAAATTAAGTAAAATCTACTACTCCATGAAACTTATTGCATTCCTGATACAAGTAACATTAAGGAAGCCGTGAAAAAATCAACAAGATTCCAGATGCCGATGTTATTACTGCAATATGTTATATAAATAATATTGTTAAAATATTAAAATGAAAAATAAATCATTACATAACCTTACCGTTTGTTTTAAGTTCGCATTTACAGACTGGGGGAAAAAAGACAGACGTATATCATGGAGTATAGTAAACACAGAAAACATTTTACAGCAACAATGTTGAAGAAAGATATTTTGGTTTTCCGAAGTTGCCGTCATTAAACAGAAACTAACATGGAGATTTCATTGCAACTAATTAGAAATTCGTCTTTCAGGTATGTAATAAACGATCTTCGCACAAAATAATGTACGATACACGAGCGGTATGTTTGTTTTCATGTTCTCGGAAATTAAAAAAGCTCAACTACGTTTCACTTTTTCAATCTTTTCCTCGAACATGAAAACGTCAACATACCGCTCTTGTAACGTATATTACTATTATGTGGCCTACTGTTATGGTAAAATGATATTTTATAAAATAAATGAAAACTATTTTTAAATGTCTCTGAAGAGTTGTTAAACTTTAATATTTGCTTTACACACAGATGAAGTTACATAAAAAAAGAATATTGAATTTTTATACCACTTCGAAGGATAAGTCTCCAATTTTTATATTTCCATTTCGTACAATATTCTGGTCACGAGACATAATCATATAAGGTGGGTTCTCCTGTTATGGCCATGTTCCAGATATGGCCACCCCTCTATTGTGAGTTAGTTAACCAAAAAATCCGCTAAATTGCAGCAGCATCCAGTGAAAGGGCATCCTGGTATGTCACTTGATATTTTTGTTTTCTAAAGTTGCCGGATTAAACAGAAACCAAGATGGAGATTTCATTGCACCTAATTAGAAATTAGTCTTTCAGGTATGTAATAAACGATCTTCGCACAAAATAACGTACGATACACGAGCGGTATGTTTGTTTTCATGTTCTCGGAAATTAAAAAAAGCTCAACTACGTTTCGCTTTTTCAATCTTTTCCTCGAACATGAAAACGTCAACATACCGCTCTTGTAACGTATATTACTATTACCTGTTGGGTTCTCAATTGTATGAAGATCTAGATCTGAGAGTAGCATTAAAAAGTAGCGGAAACACCTGGTCATGTAATCAACATGGCGGAAGATCTTCGGTTGAAACAATACAAGAAGCGTAATACACATAGGCTATAGTTTTTTTTAAGAAACGCGAACTCTTCATTTCTGACCAGGAATCGAAACTCGGACCATACGATATACAGCCGTAAAGCTATAATTTCAGCAGCAGTACAGACCGCAAGAATCTTACATAAGTTATTAACTTTTATTACAGATTAAATTCTAAGCCATTCTACCTATAACTCTACATTCAGTACTAACGAGGAAATAAATCGATTTAATTACCGATTTTGTTCAAAGTTTTAATTGACAGAAATGTAACAAAACGCGATTGCATTATACCCACGTATATATCCGTAAATGTTATACTTTCGCCAGAGTCATTATCCGCTGGTTTAATAATTTAATGGAATATTGATAAAATAATTGCTAACCTTCCAACCTCCTCATATTTCATGTTGTAAGCCTGAAGCTTTCTATCTGTTGAATTCACTGCCTGATATTCGATATGACGATCCTGTAACATTTTAAAAGCTTCGTTCCAAACTAGTATCAGTTTTAGTTAGTCTATTAGTCTGTATTGTTGGCTGAATTATGTCTGGGGGGTGAGACAAAACCACGTGGGTTTAATATGACATCAATATGAGCCAGTAGTGTCTCCTGCAGAAATTTATTTCGATGTGGAAGGGGAATAATCAGTAAATTTAGCCTAGATGCCTCAATTGATAAGATGAAGCTTCCTTTAGTACACTGGAGTTAAATATACCTGATCCCCACTAATTGATAGTGATCGATAGTTTGTTCTTATAAGTATGAACATAGAGGATCTAATTAAAATTAATCAAGGCAAACGACTTCTAAACTGGGTATTCGACAAAATCGTCTTTCAAAATTAACATGGGAGCATAGGTAATATTCCGCCTGCCATTTAATACTCACTATTTATAACTACTTCACTATTTGATCGATTTGATGTATTATATTTGACATCTGATATATTATATTTGATATGATTTGATATTTGATTTGGTTTCATATTTGATTTAATAATTCATTTTATTTGAAATATCATTTAATTTATTATTTGAGATTTTATTTGATATTTTATGTTTGATTTTATGTGATATTTATTGTTTGATTTTATTTTATATTTGATGTTTGATTTGGTTTAGTGTTCTTTGTAAGTCATTTTACATTTCCTTTGATCTGATTTCATGTTCGCTTTCTTTTTATTTGGTGTTTACTTTGATTTTATTTGATACGATATGCATCTGTTTTAATTAGATTAGATTTGGTTTAATATTTGCTTTATTTGATTTAATATTTGCTTTGATTTTATTGTGTACCTGTTTTCATTTCATTTTATATTTGCTTTGATTTGATTGTATACCTGTTTCGATTCCATTTGATGTTAGCTTTGGTATTTGCTTTGATTTGATTTGATACCTGTTTTGATTTCATTTGATATTTGCTTTGATTTGATTTGATTTGATACCTGTTTCGATTCCATTTGATGTTTGCTTTGATATTTTCTTTGATTTAATTTGATACCTGTTTTGACTTCATTTGATATTTGCTGTGATTTGATTGTATACGTATTTTTATTTCATTTGATATTTGCTTTGATTTGATTTGATACTTGTTCCGACTTCATTTGATATTTGCTTTGATTTGGTTGTTATACACGTTTTGATTTCATTTCATATTTGCTTTGATTTGATTTGATACCTGTTTTGATTTCATTTGATACTTGCTTTGATTTGATATATACTTGTTTCCATTAGATTTGATTTGATTTAATATTTGCTTTTATTTCATTTGATACCCGTTTTGTTTTGATTTGTTTTGATATTTCCTTTTTTTAGATTTAGATTTATATATGTGTGTATATATGTATATATATATATATATATATATATATATATATATATATATATATATATAATACAAAGTAGATTTACTGGCATGTAAAAAACTCCTGCGGGACAAAATTCCGGCATATCCGGCGACGCTGATATAACCTCTGCACTTGCGAGCGTCGTTAAATAAAAAATAATATTATATATACAATATATATGTTTTCATTAGATTTGATTTGATTTACTATCTGCGTTGATTTGATGTGATTTGATACCTGTTTTGTTTTGATTTTATGTGATATTTGCTTTGATATATTTGTTTTTATTAGATTTTATTTCATTTAATATTCGCTTTGATTTGATTCAGTATTTGTTTTGATTTGATTTGATACCTGTTTTTTTTTTGGTTTGATATTTGATTTGATAAATTCTTGTTTTCATTCGATTTGATTTTATTGAATATTTGCTTTGATTTAATTTCATTCCTGTTTTGTTTTTATTTTATTTAATATTTGCTTTCTTATATATTTCTTTTATTATATTTTATTTGGTTTAATATTCACTTTGATTTGATTTGATGCCTGTTTTGATTTGATTTGATATTTGCTTTCATTTGGTTTGATATTTGATTTAATATTTGATATGATATTTGGTTTGATTTGATTTTGTTTGAAAATTATCCTTATAGAGTCAGAATTAATATCAGGTAAATGAGTCTTTGACGTGGTTAGCTCATACAAGGCCAGAGCTGAGACAACACAGGACAATCACAGCCAAGATACTGTACGTTCCCATCCCGCAGTATAAAGATAAAATTATTCATTAACCAAGCCGGGAATCGAATCCGGACCACCCGGTCACGAAGATCGTATGCTAATCAGCTAACATAACTTGTCCATAACGACGAATCATCATCATGATCACCTGCGTAAAATGAGATTTATTACGTCGTTGCGAAAGTTGGCTTGTCACCATTTGCAGTTAAAAGAAAATTACTATCTGTCGCAAAACCAACGCCGCCTATTTAGTTAGAGACCATGATGGCCTAGATATATCAGCGGAGATGATTTATATGGTAAATAAGTGAAATCAGTGGAGTAAATATAGATAATATAGGCTGCAGAGAAGAAAACTTGGACGGACTCCGCTCGCACAAAGAGAAAATAACTAAGGTTTGATCAGAATGTGTTCAGCTTTTAAGCGTAAAGCAAAAAGTTTAAAAAATGAGTATTAGGAAGATCAAAGTGGCGTATTATTATTATTATTATTATTATTATTATTATTATTATTATTATTATTACTGGCTTTTAAGGAACCCGGAGGTTCATTTCCGCCCTCACATAAGCCTGCCATTGGTTCCTATCTAGTTTCTAGCATCATATCCCACCTCCCTCAAATCCATTTTAATATTATCTTCCCATCTACGTCTCGGCCTCCCCAAAGGTCTTTTTCCTTATTATTGTTATTATTATTATTATTATTATCATTATTATTATTTTCATAATTTTATTATTATTATTATTATTATTATTATTATTATTATTATTATTATTATGATATATGATATATTATTATAAATGATATAAGTAAGAGAATAAGTTCTAGCTGCCTTTTATTTGCGGATGATCTCAAAATCTTTCGTAAAATTAATAGTTCGGCTGATTGTCAAATTCTTCAAAATGACATTAATTCAATTTTACAATGGTCTGTTGAAAATGGAATGAAAATTAATCAATCCAAAACTTTTGTTATTTCCTTCTCACGGAAAACTATTTCCCAAAAATTTAATTATTCTCTTAGTAATGTCGTAATTACTAAGAGAGATTGTATTAGAGATCTTGGTGTCTTACTAGATTCAAAATTATATTTCCATGATCATGTGCAATATATTTATACCCATTCATTAAGAATGCTTGGTCTAATTAGATCTATAACTTATTCTTTTTCTACTCCTATGTGTTTATTAATTTTATACTATACATTGGTTAGATCCAAGCTTGAATATGCATCTGTTGTATGGAACTCCATTACTTCCACTGACTCGGCTAAATTGGAGAATATCCAAAGAAAATTTATTTCCCTGTGTTCTTATAGATTTTTACCAAATTTCGATTATAACTATGAGACTAATTGCGAATATTTCAATTGCGGTAGTTTGTTCACCAGACGTCAGGATCTTGATTATTTATTTTTTTGCAAAGTCATTAAGGGTGATATTGATTGTGAATCTTTCATAAGCAATATCAGTCTTCGTATTCCTGCTAAGGGTTTAAGATTTCATAAATTGTTTTATAATAGGAAATCTAAATCTCTGTCTCCGGTCTGCAGATGTATTAAATATGCTAATTTGCATGGATTGAACTTGGATCCATTTAATGTGTAGTATATACTTTTCGAGTTTTATGTCAGTTTTATTATTTATGCCATTGTTAGATATGTATCATACTATTCTCGTCATTTGCATAACTTACAATATTAATTATATGATTCCTGTCTTCATTTATATGGTTTCATTAATTCATTTATAATACATTTTATTTAATTGCCATCATTTTAATTATCTCACTGAACTAATTTTAATAATATTATTTGTGCTATTTATTTTGTTGCATTTTGGTCAATTGAGTAATGTATACTATTATATTGATTGTATTTTCATCTCATTGCCATTTTCTATCATTCATTCTCATCATCATTTGTTGTTTTGTTTCGTTTTGTACCTGTGCTAAACTGTAATTGGCCTTGTGCTGTTGTTTTCGCACATTAATATTCTAAATAAATAAATAAATAAAAATTATTATTATTATTATTATTATTATTATTATTATTATTTTACTTTTATTATTATCATTACTGTTATATTATTATTTGTATTATTTTATTTTATTGTTACCATTTTATTGTTATTATTATCATTGTTATTATTATTTTTTCTCGCTGTTATTTATACTCGCTTTAACATATTATTATTATTGTTATTATTTTTATTATTGTTATTATTTTTATTATTTTATTATATTATTTTGTTATTATTTTATTATTATTTCTTTTATTATCATTATTATTACTGTTATATTATTATTTTTATTGTTTTATTATATTACTATTATTATTTTATTATATTGATATATTATTTTATTGTTATTATTATTATTATGATTATTGTTATTATTATTATTGTTATTATTATTTTTTTACTTTTATTATCATTATTAGTATTTTATTGTTATTATATTATTATCATTATTATTGTTATTATTTTTCTTATTTCATTGTATTATTATTTTATTGTTATTATTATCATTATTATTATTATTTTTTATTTTTAACATTATTATTATTATTATTATTATTACAACTAATACTACTACTGCACCATGGCGCGACAGCCCAGAGAGGGACAAGGTCGACCAGCCGACTTCTGGCCTCACGTCCAAATGCATCAGCGGAGGTGAGCGATCATCCAACCAATGGTATTGTGTGGTTAACAAGATGATCCTCCCAAAGCAGTTATACATGCCTGGCACATCCGGATTTTTCTACCTATCCTAGCTCCCAAAACTCATCATGATGCTGGGTGGACACCGGTCCCATACACTGACTACACCCTGAAACCAGCGCACACATTTCCTATTTCGAGTGTATGCAAGATGCCTTAAACCACGACGATATGGCGCGAGACATTATTATTATTATTATTATTATTATTATTATTATTATTATTATTATTATTATTATTAACATAGTGGTGATTATAACAGCAAAAATTATTCGTCGTCGAAATTGAATACAGATGAGAAACGGCCGATGAATTTTTAGATGACCATCTATCAGGGATAGGGTTGTTTCACTTGCCGTAAATCTACGACACAAGACACAAGTTTACTTTCTTCCTGAAAGAAGCCATGCTAGGTAACTCTATCGTCTTGGTTATTTTTGTGCTCTCTCTAAAAAGAATATTGTCACAGTCTAGTATATACAGTCGCGAAGCTCAATACGTAGTAAATATGCAAACATTAGATAGTTGCTCACCACTAGGATCGCTAATATCGCCTCATTACAGGCAATGCAAAATAGTACCGTCACAGTTTATTGTTTCTAGCACCCTCAAAACTCAATTTCCTGACTGTATATAGTAGACTGTGATATTGTGATTAATATAATGATTATGATGTAGAAACAAAACAGGTAAGATTTGTGTTGGTAACCTTGGTGATGGAGAAGAAGAAATATATTCGTATGATTTCTACCTGGGCATCGTCTTGCAATGATTTCATGTTTACGTTGCATAGGTAGCATCCTACCACGTGACACTACCTTCTTGTCGCTGTGTGGACACACGCTGCTGAGGACAGGAAATTCGCGGACTATGTCAAGGTTCGCATCCCGTAGCCTCATCAGATAAGCGCGTGGCCGACTCAAGTTATGTTAATTCACATCAGAGTGGAGGTTACGCATTTCCTCGTGAAAATTGAATAATTTTATGGAACAGGGAGCACTGTAAATAAACAAAGCAATCTTCATTAAAATTACAGAAAATCTTACTTTACGGGTTTGTTTATACGTACCAACGCAAATAAATAATGCCAGAAGAAATGACGCACTTTCACATTATACGTACATTATACGCAGTTACTGAAATACCTATTTTAAACGTGAAAAATTAATTATCCTCGATTATTGTAAGGTACATTCTATCCTCTTCTTACAATTACAGCAAGGAAACTATTATACAGGGCTTTCATTTCAAAACTCCCCAGTCTAAATAACTAATTATTTAAATTGAATTCAATTTAAACAAAAACACGTCAATTTAGCACCCCTATATTTTTATACTTAAATATGTAAGAGTTTTCAATTGTTTATATACCTCATTCATTTGTTTTCGCATCTTTTGTTTTCTATCGTCGCCTGACAACCTGGACTTTTGTTATTGTTGATTAGAGCTGAAGAGAATAAATCTATAAAAACTTATTAAGCATTTCATGTAATAGTTGTGTTTGTGTACTAAGTTATTTTAAAATTATGTATATCCTTCAAGAGAGAACATAAATCATTCTTATTGATTAAATTTAGAAAATTACACGAAATAAGCTGTGTTTTCATCCTACAATCAACTGATAATAACAAAAATCCAGGTTCCCAGGCGACGATAGAAAACAAAAGATGGGAAAAGAAATGAATGATATATAAACAATTGAATGCTGTTTTATATTTTTTAGTATAAAAATATAGGGGCGCCATTTGAAATTTCAAAGTGGGGGAGGCTGGGGGTAGGGGATGAAATCTCAAATGCAATTAAGCCTGGTTTCAGACTTCGCCCTGAATATCTAAATTGACATGTTTTTTTCTTGTTGAAATTGGATTCAATTTAAATAATTGTAAACCTCGAAAAGACAAAGTATATAATAATAATAATAATAATAATAATAATAATAATAATAATAATAATAATAATAATAATAATAATAATGATTTATTTTAGCTGGCAGAGTTAAGGCCGTAAGGCCTTCTCTTCCACTCAACCAGCAAAAAGTGTATATACATGTGCATGAACTTACAAAGGATTCAACAATTTGATTTAGATGAGAGTTGCATGTATACAAGAGTTATTTAAGAATTAAACAACAAAATACTATGAACTATTAATTAAACACTGAAATAAACTGTTAGCAGAATTAAACTAAAATACATAGAATGTTAATATATTTCAAATGATATTAGATAATAGAAAGAGATTTTATGAGACAATTTTGAAAATACAGCACAATCAGGATGATGTCTAAAGAAAAAAGCAACAGTGTAGTCAGTGATAGTTTAAATCAGTATGATTGGAGTGAAATGCTAATAAGGTTAACTTTTAAGCTGTTCTTAAAGGTGTTTATTGTCTTGCAGCCCCTAATACTTTGTGACAAGGAATTCCATTGACGCGAGGTGGATATTGTAAAAGATGAGGAATAACAAGATGTTCTATGAAGAGGTATATTTAGCGTGCCACAGATAAGTGATCTGGTATTTACGTCGTGGTTAGAGTATAGATAAGAGAAACGAGAAGAAAGGTAATTTGGTGTTGAGGTGTGCAGAATTCGAAAGAGTAAAGACAAAGAGTGTAAAGTTCTGCGTTCTTTAAGTCGGAGCCACGAGAGACTTGCGAAGGACGGTGATATGTGATCATATCGTCGGATGTTGCACACGTATCTGACGCACATATTCTGAGCTCGCTGTAACTTGACTGACAGTTCAGAACTTAGGTCACTTAACAAAACGTCACAATAATCGAAGTGCGGCATTACTAGGGTTTGTACTAGGGTAAGTTTTAGTTGCTGGGGCAAGAAGTTTCTCAAGCGACTCAAAGAGTGAAAGGAGGAACAGATTTTTTTATCGTTTCTTTAACTTGAAAATTCCAACTTAGATTATTATCAAAAAAGAAGCCAAGATTTTTTACGACAGATGAATAAGGGATTAGCGTGTTGTTAAGGGTAACAACTGAAAGATTACTGTTATTAAGGGAGTTAACTAAACGCTTATGTCCAATAATTATGGCTTGAGTCTTACTTGGATTAAGTGCGAGTCCGAAATTGGCCGCCCAAGTGGAGACAGTGGCTAGGTCACAATATAACTTGTCAATCGATTCATTGATCGTATTGGGTCTGGAATGTATGTAAAGTTGTAGGCCGTCGGCATAGAGGTGATATCGGCAATACTGTAAGTTCTTTGATACGTCATTAGTGTAGATGGAGAAAAGTAGTGGTCCTAATACGGAGCCCTGCGGCACTCCCGCCTTTGTGTATCGCCATTGGGATTATGTCTCTTGACCAGAATATTCTACGAAATGGATATATAAAAATTGGAGATTTATCCTTCGAAGAGGTGGAAAAATTAAAATATCTTGGAGCAACAGTAACAAATATAAATGATACTCGGGAGGAAATTATACGCAGAATAAATATGGGAAATGCCTGTTATTATTCGGTTCAGAAGCTTTTGTCATCCAGTCTGCTCTCAGAAAATCTGAAAGTTAGCATTTATAAAACAGTTATATTACCGGTTGTTCTGTATGGCTATGAAACTTGGACTCTCACTTTGAGAGAGGAACAGAGGTTAAGGGTGTTTGAGAATAAGGTGCTTAGGAAAATATTTGGGGCTAAAAGGGATGAAGTTACAAGACAATGGAGAAAGTTACATAACACAGAACTGCACGCATTGTATTCTTCACCTGACATAATTAGGAACATTAAATCCAGACGTCTGAGATGGGCAGGGCATGTAGCACGTATGGGCGAATATAGAAACGCATGTAGTGTGTTAGTTGGGGGGCCAGAGGGAAAAAGACTTTTGGGGAGGCCGAGACGTAGATCCTGTTATACTTCCAGGAGTTACGTCCTTTTTGCAACGAAACGATGCTTGGAATCATATAGTTTTTACACTAAAAGGTCGGGCATATTTTTTTAACGTATGAAATAAGTAAAACATTAATTTTAAGAAAAAAAACTGGAGCCAAACCCTTTTTGGAAGGAGTACTTCAATTATAATATTCGGAACAAGGCCTAGAGAATCGTGTAGACCATTTTTAAAGACTGGAAATTCTGATCTTAACAAATTAGTACATATATTACAGGAAAAAATATTCAGAAAGAATGACGTCATATAATGACATGAATGCTGGAACCAGAATATCAGAGTAAAAACAAGACCTCGGTTTTGAAGCTGGGACCTCAATAGGCCCAATACTAGCGAAATCTACAAAGGTTCGAACCAGGTCCATCTGGTGAGAAGTCAGCAATAGCTGTTCAACAGCATTCTCGTCTATCCTAATGGTGTCCAAAACCTTGATCACCTCAGTATTGTGAGCCAGGTGAAAAAATGTTCGTCCCATGTGAGAAAATAGCTACAAGCACTCTGTGTTAAAGTCGGTACAGGAAATGGCTTCTGGTTACAAGGAAAACGCTGAAACAGTGAATCTTAAAGGCTGATATTACATTCAATATCAGAGTATTTGTTAAAGTCGACTTACAAGAAGTTCTACTCGATAAGTGCCAATAAATGTTCCAAGCGTTGCAGACATACGCCATTACGTTGCATGAGTTGGCAGTTATGATTGTACTGTATAGAAATAATTAGAAATGGCTTAGCTGTAAACGAGATTCTAGACTGTCAGAGACTCAAAGAAGTAATCTTCTTCTCTATTAAGCCAGCGAGTACTAGAAAGTTGGTTCATAGTGAACAGAATGCACAGGGGCTCTACAAGTAGTCTAAAAGCAGATAAGAAATCAAGAAGAAACGGCCAGGCATAGTTCACTTACTATTACAACCTTATTCATGCTATATTTGTCAGTTTTATTATGCTTTCCTTTCTAAGAATTATATTTCATTTTTTATTAGCTTTACACATATTTGTTGCTATGGTAATACTGTCTGATCCATTTGGATATGGATAATTTTAATTTATTATTACAAAGCTATCACGATAGTAGGAAAAATTTCTTGCTGGTTATATTATGATTAAAAGATGGGAGTTTCCATGACAATCAACAATACATACTCTGAAAGAACAAATGAAAATCGTAGATGATTAAAATAGCTACTACAAATCAACAGCTGGCACAATGTTTTCTTTGGTATGATAAATTTGAGAGTGTTAAAAGAGTTCAAAAGGAATTTCGACGTGAATATGATGTGCGTAATGTATCTAAATATGATTCCGTAATGTTGTGGTATCGAACATTTGTAGAAACAGGTTCTGTGTTAAAAAAAAAAAAAAAAACGTGCAGGAGGTCGCAGGCGAAACCCAGTACGAGAAGCAGCTATCTCTTCGCTTGGTCCCCAAACTCACCAGACCTAACCCTTCCTGACTTCTTCGTGTGGGGTTTTGTTAAAGACATTGTCTATTCACAGAAACCTAGGAACATTGATGATCTCAGAGTATAAATTACTCAAGCTTTTCAACAAATCACCCCTCTTATGTTACAACGGACATGGGCTGAATTGCATCACCGTTATGAGTTGTGTAGGGTGCGCAATGGGGGTCATGTTGAGCTCTGAGGAATCTCCCATCTTTCAGTGTTGTATGCACAAAGTTTCAACAAATAAAGTTCAGTAGTAAATGTTTTACAGTTTTTTTATTTTATCCATACCCAAACGGATCACCCTGTATATGCTTATACAGAGAGAACCGTAAGTAATGTAATTAATTTCAAGGGGTTATTCTTTGAAATATTTCAAACTAAGAAACTTTGCTCGTTTCTGCTTTCTTTTCGAGATAACAATTTTTCTATATTAAACATTTCATAGCGTGTTGTGGGAAAGCCATTGATTGAATTCCCAATATGTTCAGGCAATTTAAGACAGCAGTATATTATGATAATAAATGATTGAAAGAATTTTAGTTTTGTCCTTTAAATGTGCAGAAATTTGATCCGAACAAATGTAACTTTTCGTTATGCAAAGGAATTGTACAGTGTTGCATTTGTTCAGATCAAACTTCTGCACATTTAAAGGACAGAACTAAAATTCTTTCAATCATTTATTGTCATAATACACTGCTCTCTTAAATTGACTGAGCATATTGGGAATTAAATCAATGGCTTTCCCAAACACGCTATGAAATATTTCAAATAAAACAATTTTTATCTCGGAAAGGAAGCAAAAACGAGCAAAATTGTATTAATTTTTTTTGTTTGAAATATCTCAAAGAAAACCTTCCTGTAATTAATAACATCACTTACAGTTCATCCTACATATAGGGTTCTTGAAAGACCGCTAAAGATTTGAAAATCTATGCTACACCTACGATGAGATGAGTTCATGATGATTTGTTGGAATGCCATAGGAGAACAGAAATTTCTGAAGAAAATCCCTGTGTTTCCTGTACCACGGGCTTGCCCAATAAAAGTTTTAAATCGGGAGTACTTCGGGAACCGAACCAGTGTCAGCAAGGTTATAAGTCAAGCTTTCTAGCCACTAGAACACCGTGGCAGTTATTTTGTTAAAAAATAAGCTTATAGAAAAACAGTTTGTTCATAAAGAATGTATTTATGTTCATGGAAACAGCTTTCAATTGTTTCACTATTGTTACTATGGCAAATTCGTACCAGAGAATAATGATTTTTGCCTCTGAAAATAAGAATTGGCCTTATTAAACGTTACTATGAATGTAATAGAAATTTCTCCATCTCACTGTGAAGATTCATAAATGGATTGAGGTAGGAACCTAGAAATTTGTCGTCATTGTCGAAGTTTGTAAAAAAAAATTGAAGAGATCTGTTCTTTGGCAGATAAAAAATGTTATGGTGGGTCAAAGTCCTTAGGTAACTATGTAAATATTTCAATGATTTTACAAGAAGTCTAGAGAATTAGACAAAAGAATGTGGAATATGCAGTGAGAATCAAGTTGCTAGGCAACTGCAGAAATTTGTTTATACATGAACAAACAGCACTTTTTTATGAACAAAACACTACATTATTATTAATTTTTATCTTTAAACTTACTTCCTTATAAAGTTAGAGGACTTTTAAATCTTTCAATAACACAATAAATATTCAAATTGTGTCCTAATAATTTTATGTATTAAATGACGCATAACACATAGAATTTCGGCGGAAATTAAATTTTTTACCAATATCGTTGTCTATTTTTAAAGAGGCTGTTAAGAAAAATATTCCCATATCATCGTTTTATAACACAGGCATAGTTTCAATGAGATGTCTGTCGGAGACAATACAATTTTATTAATGTTATATGCATAAAGAGACAAGAGTTCCAACATTTTCATCCCCTTCTTGACAATAATGTCTATTAGCACTCATTTCATTCTTCAGGTTGATGGACTAGCATCTAGAAAAGGAGCAGAATTATTTCCTTCTTTTTCAAAACATATTATAAAAACCGGAACTAATGTACATTTCACAAGTTAATATTGGCGTAGTTTGTTGTTTTGAGTGATCTGTCATATTTTTTTTCGAAGGCTGCCCATTTTCATAAAATCCTGTCCATAAATAGTGAAGACGGAAACGATTCTACGAATTCCAGCTAACTTTATGGCCGGCTGTCGAGCAGTCATTTGTTCTGGAAAATGTCAGTGTCATTTTAACTTCCACCCACAACTTGAAACTTCCGCCTTTTATACAGGTTGGACAGAAAGTTTCGTTACCTCGTATAAATACCTCAAATATACACATTTTTTAATATAATTCTGGACATACAGTAATGCAGATATACATCCACTTTATACTGACTGTCTAAGTGTCAAAAGGGTCAGTATGTCCCCCATCATTCTCCATTAAAATAAATCGTCGCCAGGTTCGGTGTGACATTCGCTTCAGCATTGCTGATGTAATCTGTTGGAAAGAGCGTCCCATGGCGTCCTTTAATTCATCAGTGGTGTTGTAATTACTGTTCCTGCGCAACAATGCTCTTGATGAAATTCCCATAGCGCATTGTCACAGGTTGTGAGGTCCGGACTGCGAGGTGGCCAGTCGAGAGGATCTGGTAAGATGGGTGACTCACAGCCAATCAGCGTTGTGGAAACCTCTGACAAAGCGCTGTGGAGTTTTATCAAAAGCATTGTTGCATAGGAACGGTATCATTGATGAATTGAAGGACGCCATGCATCACGATGCTGGGTGGGCACCGGTCCCATGCACTGGCCGAAATTTCATGAGAAAAATTCTTTCTCCATGAGGACTCGAACCAGCGCGCATACCATGACTATATATACCATGACTTTAATGTGTTTTTCCAAACACACATTTCTTTTCTGAGCAGTTAAAGAGGATTGTTTTAGTGTCACGGAATTAGGATATCACTCACGGAATTAGGAAACCACTATCACGGGTCCACACCTGTGGAATAACGGTCAGCGCGTTTGGCCGCGAAACCAGGTGGCCCGGGTTCGATTCCCGGTCGGGGCAAGTTACTTGGTTGAGGTTTTTTCCGGGGTTTTCCCTCAACCCAATATTAGCAAATGCTGGGTAACTTCCGGTGTTGGACCCCGGACTCATTTCACCGGCATTATCACCTTCATCTTATTCATACGCTAAATAACCTAAGATGTTGATAAAGCGTCGTAAAATAACCTACCAAAATAAAAACAAAACTATCACGGAATTTGGATCCCTGTCACGGATTTAGGAGCCACTGTATAACAATGAAGAATCATATAATATACACCAAACTTGTGAAAGTGTTAACACTAAATGTTGTAAAAACTGTAACTAAAGTTCCAAATAACGTCATTTAGGTGTTATTTGAAAATTCTTATTACAATTTTGGCATAAATATAGACTTTATTAAATATATCATGGAATTAGGCAACCTTACCCTATGAATAATATAAATTGTAAATATTAGTGTAATTGTTAAAGTGGTCCATGTCTGCCCCACTTTACGAAACAAGAGTCGCGTGAGCCGTCAGTCAAGTATTTCGCTTGCTAGATGAAGGTGCATCGTCTACTTAAAAACTCCAGTAATACTTAATCTGTTTTATATGATATTCTTATTGAATTTGATATTCCCAAGAAACTAGTTCGATTAATTAAAATGTGTCTCAGTGAAACGTACAGCAGAGTCCGTATAGGTCAGTTTCTATCTGATGCTTTTCCAATTCACTGTGGGCTAAAGCAAGGAGATACACTACCGGTATCACCTTTACTTTTTAACTTTGCTCTAGAGTATGCCATTAGGAAAGTCCAGGATAACGGAGAGGGTTTGGAATTGAACGGGTTACATCAGCTGCTTGTCTATGCGGATGACGTGAATATGTTAGGAGAAAATCCACAAACGATTAGGGAAAACACGGGAATTTTACTGGAAGCAAGTAAAGAGATAGGTTTGGAAGTAAATCCCGAAAAGACAAAGTATATAATTATGTCCAGTGACCAGAATATTGTACGAAATGGAAACATAAAAATTGGAAATTTATCTTTTGAAGAGATGAAAAAATTCAAATACCTGGGAGCAACAGTAACAAATATAAATGATACTCGGGAGGAAATTAAACACAGAATAAATATGGGAAATGCTTGTTATTATTCGGTTGAGGAGCTTTTATCATCCAGTCTGCCGACAAGAAATCTGAAAGTTAGAATCTATAAAACAGTTATATTACCGGTTGTTCTTTATGGTTGTGAAACTTGGACTCTCACTTTGAGAGAGGAAAATAAGTTAAGGGTGTTTGAGAATAAGGTGCTTAGGAAACTATTTGGGGCTAAGAGGGATGAAGTTGCAGGAGAATGGAGAAAGTTACACAACGCAGAACTGCACGCATTGTATTCTTCACCTGACATAATTAGGAACATAAAATCCAGACGTTTGACATGGGCAGGGCATGTAGCACGTATGGGCGAATCCAGAAATGCATATAGAGTGTTAGTTGGGAGGCCGGAGAGAAAAAGACCTTTGGGAAGGCCGAGACGTAGATGGGAGGATAATATTAAAATGGATTTGAGGGAGGTGGGATATGATGCTAGATACTGGATTAATCTTGCTCAGGATAGGGATCAATGGCGGGGTTATGTGAGGGCGGCAATGAATCTCCGGGTTCCTTAAAAGCCAGTAAGTAAGTAAGTAAGTAAGTAATACTTAATCTTGTAGCCTTCTGGGACAAAGTACGATCTATAGTCATTCCAATCCTAATTAAGTATAGCAACTCCATGTAATAGAAACAGCATCATATTGTCACTGTGTTTCAAACTACAATTCAAAATGTTGTATCTCTGAAACGATACCGTATTTTAAAAAAGTTATTTATATTTTCTTCTCCCAGTAGCCTTATCTTTCACCGTCTAGCATTTCACAGAAACCTTTTGAATCACTTTGTACAATATCTCGTGCCAATTTACTTGCCTATTATATTTCTGTGTATCTTCCATTGTAATGTTCTGCACATCAAGGTTTCTTATATCCCTGTAACCGACAACGACCGTCTTCGATCTACTTGGCAATATAAATTTAGAATATTGGTCTCCGTCTTGTCTAAGAATCAGGTCGATACTGCCATTAAAAGCCATAACATGGCATTGTGCTTATCTGCAGAATGATGTAAGAGTCCTCTTGGATGCATTTCAGACAGGGAAGAAAACTTTCAAGATGTGAATTCTCATAACTATATTGTAGAACTCCGAACGTTTAGATGCTTGTCTTAGTACATGATAGATTTTTTTAATTAACCGTTTATACTTCTATCTACCCCGTACTTCTTTTGTAATTACATCTTTGAGGGCTATTGATTTTCAAACCCGTAGATAGTCTAGATTTATTTCTCAGATTATGAAAGATTTACGTTGAATAACTTTCAAGATTTAATACGATTTCTATACAGAAATGTCATTAATTTAAGGCGGTTATTCTTTGAGATATTTCGAACAAAAAAGTTGAATACAATTTTGCTCGTTTTTGCTTCCCTTTTTAGATAAAAATTGTTTTATATGAAACATTTCATAGCGTGTTTTGGGAAAGCTATTGATTGAATGTCCAATATGATCAGTCAGTTTAAGAAAACAGTGCATTGTGATGATAAATGATTGAAAGATATTTAGTTTTGTCTTTTAAATGTGTAGAAATTTCATCCGAACAAATGTAACATACAGTACTTTCTTGAATTGGATTAGCATATTGGGAATGTAATCAGCGGCTTTCCCAGAACACGTTATGAAATTTTTAATATAAAACAATAATTTCACCATGAAAAAGAAGCAAAAGGGAGCGAAATTGTATTAAATTTTTTTGTTTGAAATATCTAAAAAAATAACCCTCTGATATTAATGACATTACTTACGGGTCCACCCTGTATATTAGTGTCAGAAACACAATGAACTCATTTCGCCTAAAAATGGTCTTCTGTGGTTTCTCAAATAACCGATTTATTTCGTATTGGTGTCAGTTTAAAAAGAAATCAATTTAGTTTCCAATTTTATTTGACGTAAAATGAATGAATTTTTTTAAATTCTCATAAAGAACTTTTAAAAACAGTATTATTATTATTATTATTATTATTATTATTATTATTATTATTATTATTATTATTATTATTATTATTATTATTATTATTATTATTATTCCCATTGCCGTAAAATCAGCTTGTTACGAAACCACACAACAAAAAATTTTCAGAATAACAGAAAAGGTTTGGAATTGAACGGGTTACATCAGCTTCTTGTCTATGCGGATGACGTGAATATGTTACGAGAAAATCCACAAACGATTAGGGAAAACACGGAAATTTTACTTGAAGCAAGTAAAGCGATAGGTTTGGAAGTAAATCCAGAAAATACAAAGTATATGATTATGTCTCGTGACCAGAATATTGCACGAAATGAAAATATAAAAATTGGAGATTTATCCTTCGACGAGGTGAAAAAATTCAAATATCTTCGAGCAACAGTAACAAATGAAGAGTCCACTTCAAGAATGATGGATGTCACTTTCTTGTCGAAAATGAACCAAGACTGTCAATGCATAGCTTAATACATATAGAATGTACATAGAGAGTTATATTATGGCATTAACACTGATAGTCATTGTCCAGTAATGATCGGAAAATCACAGTTAAGCTTTGAGCGCTATGCATTTCAAACTTTCAATTGCTTCTCCTGCAAAATGTGTTCCAAATGACATCCATCATTCTTGCAGTGGACTCTTCAAATATAAATGGCGCTCGGGAGGAAATTAAACGCAGAATAAGTATGGGAAATGCCTGTTATTATTCGGTTGAGAAGCTTTTGTCATCCAGTCTGCTGGCAAAAAATGTGAAAGTTAGAATTTATAAAACAATTCCATTACCGGTTGTTCTGTATGGTTGTAAAAACTTGGACTGTCATTTCGAGAGAGGAACAGAGATTAAGGGTGTTTG
>NC_091122.1:180694454-180709454 GCF_040183065.1 Periplaneta americana
GAGGCCGGAGGGTAAAAGACCTTTGGGGAGGCCGAGACGTAGATGGGAAGATAATATTAAAATGGATTTGAGGGAGGTGAGATATGATGATAGAGAATGGATTAATCTTGCTCAGGATAGGGACCGATGGCGGGCTTATGTGAGGGCGGTAATGAACCTCCGGGTTCCTTAAAAGCCAGTAAGTATTATTATTATTATCATTATTATTATTATTATTATTATTATTATTATTATTATTATTAGTTTTTTCCTGCGAGAGGTGATTCGTTTATGTTTGTTTCATTAGTTCTGAACACGTTAGGTTTTTGTTTATAACAGAAGAACAGCAGTACTAGGAGAAATAAACAAACATTGTTAAAATGAGCTCAGACGAGGATACAGATATTGAAAATCCTTGCAGACTCTGCTATTAAATGTTTTAGTAGGGCCTGCTATCGAAATCACAGGTAAGATATAAGTGAAATATAAAAAAAATTAACTTTTATAATAAATAAAATTAATTCCATATTATTTAATGTAATGTGTGATTCACATTACGCAACCATTAGGTAATAGCAGTATCATTACCTAACTAGTTGCGTAATGAATGTGTTTACGCGCCGAGCCCTTTAAATTCGTCCTGAGGGGCTTTAAATTGCCATAGGTCCAAAATTAGCACAGATTGAGAAAACTAACATTATTTCATTTTTAGAATTGAAAACAAAATTTCCATTTTTAATGGCTTTTTCGTTATTTTCACCGATCTATCATTGCCGTAAAATACTTACAGAGATAGTGAAAAGTTATAAGAATCCGTCATAAATTTTTGGACTTCCAAGTATTCCTCTTCGGATAGCTGTTTCAAGTATTAAATACTACACAATACAGCACTGAATATCTGCATTTAAAATTGTAATGTATTACAATGTTATGATTATTCAGGTAAATTAAAATGATTTCTCCTTATATTTCTGATTTTATTTGAGTTACGTAAGGATAAAAATTTGAGTATGTAGGCTTTACGTGCTATAAAAATCTGTAGTAATCTTATAAATGTTCGTGTAATGAGAAACGATTAAATTAAGGTTAAATTTAATACTTTTATAACTCAATACTCTTCAGAAGTTAAAAATTAAACGATTGGTTTGCGATACCATGGCAACAACACGCAAAGCCTTCTTAAAACGTCCTACCAAAGCATTTTGTTTCACATAATTCGACTTGTACATTGCGTAATAGTAATATGCGTTACAAGAGCGGTATGTTGAAGTTTTCATGTTCGAGGAAAAGTTTGAAAAAGCGAAACGTAGTTGAGCTTTTTTAATTTCCGAGAATTGAAAGAAAACATGCCGCTCGTGTATCGTACATTATTTTGTGCGAAGATCGTTTATTACATACCTGAAAGAGGAATTTCTATTTAGTTGCAATGAAATCTCTATCTTGGTTTCTGTTCAATGACGGCAAATTTGTAAAACAAAAATATCTATCTTCAACATTGTTGCTTTAAAATGTTTTGTGCGAGATCGTGCGTATTTGCTTGCTTTCCGCACAAAACCTATACGCGGTAAGTGTGAAATACCACATTCAGTATTCCCAACGTAACACACATAACAATTTCCCTCTTCTTACCGCTTAAGCGCCATATTAATTTTACTGCTTTAGGCTTTTAACATATTATTTTTAGAGACGTTTAACACAGTAATAATTATAAATTGGAAACTTACCACTGCAATTTCACCTAAATTGCAATGTTAATTATTGTTTTTAAATATTTGCAAAAATTAAGTAAAGTCTACAACTCCACTAAAGTTACTGCATTCGTGACAGTAACGTTAAGGAAGCCGTGAAAAAATCAACAAGATTCCAGATGTCGATGTTATTACTGCAATATGTTATATAAATAATATTGTTAAAATAGTAAAATGAAAAATAAATTATTACATAACCTTACCGTTTGTTTTAAGTTCACATTTATAGACTGGGGGAAAAAAAAGACAGACGTATATCACGGTCTGCTGGAATATAGTAAACACAGAAAACATTTTATAGCAACAATGTTGAAGATAGATATTTTAGTTTTTAAAATTTGCCGTCATTGAACAGAAACCAAGATGGAGATTTCATTGCAACTAATTAGAAATTCCTCTTTCAGGTATGTAATAAGCGATCTTCGCACAAAATAATGTACGATACACGAGCGGTATGTTTTCTTTCAATTCTCGGAAATTAAAAAAGCTCAACTACGTTTCGCTTTTTCAAATTTTTCCTCGATCATGAAAACTTCAACATACCGCTCTTGTAACGCATATTAGTATTGTTTCACATAATTCGACTTGTACATTGCCTAAAAGAAGTTTTACTTTAACAAAAAGGTTTTTCAGATTTTATTAATGTCCTAAAATGTCGTATAACACGTCTATATAACGTAATGGTATTACACAAAGAAACACAGCTAACATGTACTGTACCAGCGTATTGCAAAATATTAACAAAAATGCTGCAACAGTACAAACAGCAGGAAGTTTCAAATTCCTGGAATATTGAGAACTTGCTATTTTTTCTGAAATACCCCATTATCACCATGCACATTGTTTCGTGACACAAGGAATTCTTCCATTTTCTGCTTATATTTCCAATATCTCGAATTCTTGTTTGTTTCAAGTATATTATTTTAGTAACCAATTCTATTAGACACACATTAATCAGGGATCAAGTTCAGGAAATAGCAGGCTTTGACAATTTGTAAAACAGAAAATATATGACTTTGACTTACAATTAGTAACCATAAATGATGTTCTCTTGTTTTACAAATTGTCAAAGCCTGCTATAAGAAAACATGAGACTTTCACTTAGGCCTACACCACAATTTCAAAACTCATTTTTTATTACTTAAGAGTATATGTACGTGAACGACCACAAATATTATCAGTAAATGCAAGCTCTAAATTTCTAAAAATTTTATAATGAAATGAACTCACAATTGGACTAAAAATTACAAGGTACCACAACAAGACTTATTAGAACATAAATATCTGATAAAAGTGTAAAAAAGGTTACTAATAATATTTTTAAGAATTCACTTTTTACTTTAAATTAAATTTTCCAAAATTTGAAAATTTTCACATATATTATTTCATAACTTCACAACCATTTGAGATAGTATTCTGAAATTTTGTACACTGATTTATGCAAAAGATAGACTACAATAATGCCCATTTCTTTGAAAATATAAAAATTATGTCTGAAAACATTATGTAAATTTTAATATATTTTATATAGGACGGATGAAAAATTAATTGTATTAAAATAAACAACTCTACATGTCTGGGAGTAGTCTATTTTTCAGAAATAATGTTTATTACATGTAGGAAAAATATTAAAGCTGTCAGAGAAAGTCTAACAATGTTAGGATTATCAAGTGATTATAACTGCAGATTTTTTTTTCATACTCTGATAAAACTGGTTTGAAAAATATTATTAGTAACCTTTTTTATACTTTTATCAGGTATTTAAGTTCTAATAAGTCTTGTTGTGGTACCTTGTAATTTTTGTCCAATTGTGAGTTCGTTTTCTTATAAAATTTTAGAAATTTAGAGCCTGCATTTTTTCATAATACTATGTTATGTTTTATTTAGCGACGCTCGCAACTGCAAAGGTTACATCAGCGTCGCCGGATGTGCCGGAATTTTGTCCCGCAGGAGTTCTTTTACATGCCAGTAAATCTACCGACATGAGCCTGTCGCATTTAAGCACACTTAAATGCCATCGACCTGGCCCGGGATCGAACCCGCAATCTTAGGCATAGAAGGCTAGCGCTATACCAACTCGTTAACCAGGTCGATCTGATCATATTTGTGGTCGTTCACGTACAATATACCCTTAACTCCCTTTACCCAAACACCATCTAAATATTCTATAGTTGAGCAAATGAGAAAGAATCGTCTTACCTTTCTGGGATGTTGAGAATTTCCGCCAGGGTCGGATTTCTCAGGCGGTTGGACGCACCGACGCTCGATCTGACGACAACGTCCTGCAGGAAACCTTCAGAATCCTTCTTCCTATCCACCTCAGCTGCGTTGTTGATCACATAGTCTAACAAATCACTAAAATCGTCATGTGGTTCTTCTTCAACAGGTTTCTGGTTGGTGGGAGCCACTTTCCTACCGTCACTACTAAGCACATTCCCGTTTTGCCCCCCACCGTCTTGCTGCTGCGACGCACCATTGTTAGTGGTAGCACCCCCTGAAGACATTTCCCTAGACCCATTGTTACTCCTCTGCAGAAAACGTTTACGGAAACTGTTATAAGCCGAACCCGGTCCGTCTACACCCCCGTCTCCGAACTTCACCCTTCCGTGACTAGGGACGAGATGGTGGCCTGACATCCCTAGGTCCATCTGCAGGTCGATGACTAGAACCAAGGTGAAGAGAACAGCGGCCACGCTGAACCCCAGGATCAGTCTCTCCTTCAGCTTCATCATGTAGGACGCGTGGAACTTCGCAGCTATAGCAGAAGGCTGCTTGGTTGCAGTATTGTTGCGTTTGGGCTTGCTGCAGCGTGGATCCTTAATACAGCTGTTGTCAGCACTTGCTTGCGGCGTACGTTGAGCTGGAGTCGCGGACTTTGCATGATTGCCACTGCTGATCTTGCTGAAGCTGCATTTTGTCGAACGCTTGTCGAAAGATAACTGGCTCTGCTGTGCTGATAACGAAGGCAGCGATGAAGATTTGGATCGCAGTGTCGGCGGAGGGGAAGGAGGGGGAGGAGAATATTTCAGCTTCTTGGGTGAAGACTTCCTGATATCGATCTGTGCGTGATCGACAGCTGATACCTTGTCCGCTGATATCCGGTGGTGGATTGTGGTTTCTTGATCGGTGGATTGTTGGACACGTGCTGCCGCAAGGGGCTGGCCAGAATGACTGGTCGCAGCCCATTCGGGCAGGAAATCCAGTTGAGACAACTTGATTATTGGTAGATCGTGGCGCCTTTGATGAACAAAGTCTGTTCTTTGGATCTTTCCCCAACCTCAGACTTTTCTGTTACTTATTGTAATGATAAGTGAGGAAGAACTATCGGAGAGAGGGAATTGGTATCTGTAAACACGACTAGGGTTCAAAAGATCAGCACGAGCGGAAGCTGATAACTAAGGCAACGTCACACGTCTGTTGCGCGACAGAGAGGGTGAACGCGTGTAGTGTTAACGGGATACGATCCTGGTACTGGCGGTCGTGGTTCACTGTCGGTTTGTAGCTGCAATTGAGAAAGGGGTGGTGGAATGGCGACGAGAAAGAGAGATCCAGTGAGAAGCGGAGAAAGAGAGAGATTGTGGTGTGTGCGAGGGGTGTAGAACTTTATCGGCTAAAAGCTCAGCAACTCTTGCGGAATCTTCGTTAGTTAACGAACTAAGTTAACGAACTGGGTTTACTTAGCTTAGATCGCTTGTGTTGGTTGTAGCATCAGAAACAGAGAGATCTGCTCCCGGGGAGGTTAACCTTTACAGATAACCTCCTCTCCTCAGGTTTTTTCTCTCCGTTTTCATATATTTTATTGACTTACATTTGACTCTGAGAATCTTGTGAAACACGCAATTCAGCTCTTAATTATCGGTTAAATTCGTATAGAACTTGCTTCAACTGCTTATATTCTTGTATTAGAGTCAATAGGTCACGAGAGAATGCTTGTTGAAGGGACCGGAAGGCGATAGAAGTCGGTGCCCATGCATTACATCAATTGAATTTGTATGCACAGAGTATTCTGTTTCACGTGGCGATCACTCAACTAGAGGAAATGACTATTAACAAAATAAAAAGCAAGAAGACTAACTCGTTTTTCTTGCTCACAAAAATGTCTTGTAAACTTCATTCAGTCTGTCGGCGCAGATTTAAACAGCTTAAGGGGTTCCTGATGATAGACCAATATTATGTTAACTAAAACTCTTGCAACGTGCGTCAGATAATACGCTTAGGGACTGATGAATTTGTGAAGCAATTCTCGGAAAATTGAAGAGCAAGAGAGCGGCTCAGTTTTCAGTGGCAGGTTTTGTTTTCGAAACCAAAGTCACAGCCAGATTTTATCTTCAGGCGGCCTTGTTGTGGTGAATCGTAAGCTAATGACGTAGCCTTCCTCTTCATCTTCTGTTTTCTGTAAAGAAAGAAAAATAGCATGATAAACAATTGAAGTGCGTTCTCTGAATATTAATCACGTAGTTTTCTTTTTTTTTAAGTTAGCATATTGGACTGCAGAAGAAATGCCGATACGAAATTATATCGTTTTCCGAGGACTTTAGCAAACATGGCGAGGTGGAAAGCTATTTTCCTGAGATTAGTTTCTTAAAAACATGTAAATACAAGTTTTATAACATATTCATGTTATTATGTAATATTAATTGATTTTAAATTATTCATATACTTTTATTTTACCACATTAATAAGAATACTACACGAAAATAGTGAAACTGCAGTTTATATGGCATTCCAAAGCCTTCTTTACTATCCATGGATGCTGTCATTGTTACAATCGATATATACGGCCAGTTACGTGTCATATTGTAATAACAAAAATTTTATCAATCTATATAAATTATTTCAACTGGTAATGAAAATTAAGGGTAAACGGCTGAACGGATTTTAATGAGTGACCCGTCATTTTGAAGCTTGGCATCCAAGGATTGTTAGAAAAATAGTAACTTTCAGTGAAGCGTTAGTTTTCCTACATAATTTTCCTATTTTCCAAAATCCATCTTTCGTCAGTTTTGAGAACTAATTGCAATTCAGCACGGCCAACTTGATGCTCGCTTCGCTTCTCCTTTACCGGACTTCACAATATTCATTTTGATCCCTGTGTTGAAACTGTAATCGAGAAAATATGAAATTCGCTCCAGATGGCACTGACTCCCAAGGTTCACTGAAGAATGTGTGTATGGTTTCTTGTTTTATTATAAACTAGCCGTACCCGTGCGCTCCGCTGCACCCGTTAGAAATAAATATAAAGTAATTACATAATTAAAATAGGACGTTTGATCCATGGAACATTCGTGTTTGATAGAAGGATAAATCGTTTAATATGTTACTTAATTTAAATTGCATCCAAATAATTAAAATGCGATCATTTTGGTCCAGAGACTCTCATTTGGTGTAATGACAATTCCTTTAACCTGTTTCTTAATTTTTATTACATGCAACCATAGTTTAATGAAGATTGACATCATTTAGATTTAATGTGTATATTTTATTTTACTTGTTATAGGTTTCCATTGAATTATGGTAATAACTTAATTTTAACCCTTGTTTTCTACGTATTCAGTAAATGGCGCTTGGCCCACTATGGTTGTGAACCCTTCAAATAACTTAAATTATATTATATAATATTACATATTATATTATATTATATTATATTATATTATATTATATTATATTATATTATATTATATTATATTATATTATATTATATTATATTATATCAGAAGTTACTGTAATAACATTATAGCATTATGTCCATCTAGAGAAACTACACTTTCCAATGGTGAAATAATAATTAATTATACACATCGGTTAATTTAGCTTCCGATATTACTTCATAGAAACACAGAAACATTCTCTGTAGGCTATCTTTCATAGCTTTCGATTGTTGCTGTCCAAGGCCCCTTATAGACGAAGTCATTTGTTTTTTAATTCATTACACGGCCTTAGATGGCAGTTATTTTAATTTTAAAACTCGTTTTTCTCATTAAATATCAGTCCTATCAAAATTTTTCAAGGAATAAAACTTATCGCAAATTATTTTTAAAGAAACTTTTGTTATGTAACATTTGTCATAATAATAAGCGAGATATTTCGATGTATTTAATTCAGGCCCCCTTATAACCCCCCCTTTTAAATAATGTATTTTGAATGCCATATAGCCTAAAATCTAAGTTACAACGAACATAATTTATATTCCAATTTTCATCGAAATCCGTTCATCCATTATCGCGTGAAAAGGTAACAAACATACAGACAGACATACAAACAAAAATTTCAAAAATGCGATTTTCGGTTTCAGGGTGGTTAATTATATATGTTAGGACCAATTATTTTTGGAAAATCGAAAATTACCAGAAAAATTTTGGGCTATAGATTTATTATTAGTATAGATATGAAATGACAGTGTAACAGACCACCAGGCTTAATACGTGATAGGATGAAGAAGAAATATACAATGTTATTACGAATAAGATACAGAACTGGAAATTGAATGCAAAGCCTTCTGTGTACCTCTATTTCTATCGTTTCCTAAGCAAAGTCCTCGTAACACGATAATATTTCAAATCGATAGCGACTTCGACTCGGCATTTCTATTGCAGTCAGATGTACATTATGATTTATATTCATACAGTACATTATTTTGCTTCTAAATGGTATGATTTCAAGTAAAATATCTCGTTTCTTTTTCTTAATTGTTACCATAATAATTATTTGTTAGAGATACTTTTTGGGGCTTATTTATGTTTTAATAATTCATTGTTCATCAGGTAACACTGGAATGGTATGCTTCTGCTAACTTCCGCCAGAGTTCTCCTTTATGAGCTGTTCTTCTCTCTACAGTTGATTGGTAAGTAAATTGAATTTAATATTATGGAATGCATATAAAATTAATAATACATTTAAGACGTATCACCATATTGAATGTAATATACGAAACATCGCCTGCAATTTACTCACGCGTTTTATATACGTGTACTGTTGGTTGAACTCCTATGGCGAAAAAGTTTTGTTCTTATTAAATTATTTTCAATGTTAACTTTATTCATTTGTCAAGATTGGACTACAAGAACGTCATCAAAGTAAAACTGTTTAATTTCCCTTGTCCACATTCTTCAAAATATGTAAATATTTAAACAAACTTTGATACAGTAAATATTTCCAGCTTACAAGATAAGTCTAGCCGGAACTTCTTGCATTCTATTCCAAACGTTTATCAGAAAGAGAAAAAATATTGGAAAAACCGAAATATGAGCATTATCGGATTATTTTCTTCACACCAGTTTTTTCCCCCCCATTTGCGAAATACTTCTAGGCTAAAGGATTCTCACAACATTGTCGCAAATTTACGGAAAATCCAGTTTGAGAATCCCCGGCATGATAGGCTCGACTAAATTTTACCAGCTTATTTTCTAATGGCTTTCGAAATGGGCTACGTCAGCAGTCGAAACTACAACAATTTCAATAGATTACTCGCTCTCTTGTGAATGCGTGCGTGGCATGCGCAGTGGCTCATTTCGGGGACTTTGTTTATTCCGTCGGTCCGGTTTTTTTTTTTGCCTCTACTGTACTTGAAATTGCTGCACACAGACAACAAACGGCATGTCTGAAACCATTTTTTTTGTACTGTTGCTGAAATAAATATTATGTCCGCAAAATTCTCAATCGATATTCTTCCACACCGTAAAATGCCAGACTAAAAAGTTACCAGAAGTGAAATATTGTAATTATAAAGTCAATCAGATTTTCTTGATATGATTCTATTCCAAGTTCATTATAAAAAAAATCGTTCAGAAGTATTTGTTTCAAGCGCATAGAGAGCAAATGGACAACCCGAACACATACGAGCTATTCCATCTCAAATCGACCGAAATGTAGAGAAAATTGACCTTACAATTTCTAAATACAATGAAACTTTTTTTGTACGTAGAGAACTGTGATACAATGCTTTGTGCAAAGTTTGGGGCATCAGAACTTCATAGTGTTTAAATTAAAAATATTTAAATTTATCGTATTTTCATAAAATTAGCAACTTTAAACTGTTGTAGCTCCGAAACCCTTTCACCCAATGATCAAAATCATGGTTTATTTTGATTCTGAGAAATTAAAGTTTATATTGACATATAAACACATTTTCTTATTTTTATGGAAATGGAGGAATTTAGATTTTTCCACATTAAGACGCCTTTGGCCACGAAAAAATATTTTAAAAATATCTAGTTAGATTCCGCAATGAAAGTACAAATAAACACATATTTTTTACTGATGGTATGTTGATAAGAAAATATTGAAAATATCAAATAAAGAAAATAGATAGTACGCGCGTGAACTAACCAGCTGACTGTGAGGCGGGAGCTAGCCGAGGTAAGCAAGGCCAGGAAAATAAACACGTGATGTGTCGTCTAGCAGCGCATGGCTGTGCTAGCTTTATCACAGGTTTCCATAAACACAGGAGTAAAATGACGCCCGACGCTCGCTTTTCTTCAGCTGTCAGCCAGTGCGTCCGGTATTGCGCCGTTCAAGTCTAGGTGTGTGAAAATAATTAATTTAATACCCTCGAAACTTATTGCCGTACCACTAAGCAAACAATGCCGAATCCCTCTTAATAATGCAAGGTTTTTTCTCAATATTTTTTTTACATTTTTACAAATGGCCAAAAAGCCTAAAAGCAAGTAAAATCAGATTATCTGTCTCTCTATGTACAATAAAAATAAGGATTACTTCTTAACATAACCTACCTAATGTCAACTTCAAATTAAGCTCTCGTTCAATGTTCTGCAGTAAATGGTTCCAGAGGTCTGAGCGCTGAAAGAGGCTTGTTTTTATAAAATACGCTAAATTTGTCGCTCAATAATACGAAAACCGTTTGACTTTCGATAGTATATTTTTGCAGATGCACTCCCCTCAGCACCTTGTATAAGTAGGGAAAAAATTAGAGTATTAAAAAAATGCGAGGTTTTTTACTGATCGATTTCATATGGAATAGCCCATACATAACTTGTGTTAATAAGAAAACGAATTTAAAGACCACAAAATATAACACGCGATGTTATTAGTATTTTAACGCGCTACCTGCAGCCCACCCCTGGACTGTAGGCAATCTAAATTTCTGTTAAATATATATCCTTTTTAATGGGGCTTCGTAATAGCCTATCCGCGTTAAGTTTTAAGCTGCAAACTAACGATGCAACATATTTTGTGGTTATCTAGAAGTAGATTTTTAATTAGGTACTTTTGTCAGGTAAATAAATGGCAGTTCTCTGGTTTCGTTTGGTTTGGTTTGGTTACGTTGCTCTCGGGGTGGGAGGAAGGGGTTAGCACGTTGTGGGGGGATTTTTTTGTGAGCTTTCCCCTCGTAAAATTAATAGCTTAGAAGTGGAGGACTTAAAAATAGGTGCATGAGGGAGAATTGGAAAATAATGGTTGGCTGAAAGGAGAGAGTGAGAGAGAGAGAGAGAGAGAGAATAGACTGCAGAGAGAGTTCGGGAGTGGGTGGACTGGACAATGTAATCATGTGGCATGTTGGTTTGTGGGAATAATCCCATATGTGTTACATCACTGTGGCAACGAGACAGTCTGTGCGCTTTTGTTTTAGTTTGTAGTTGATGCTGTCCCCACTGTTGTTTCTGGCGTATTCTAATGAGGTCAGTTTGCAGTTTCTTTTAATCCAGCACTTCTCAGTCTTGATGGACGTAAGAACCAAATAAACTTATTTTTATTTCTATTTCTACAGACTACCTGAATTGAGCAACTCTGCACTGTTTCATCCCTCAAATATCGAGAAAAAAAACTTGAATTAAAAAGATTTACTAGACAAATGAGGCACAATATTTTTCATCTTCAGTTTTTGCTTTCATATTGTATTGTATTTATTTACATTCCATGGTATTCGTACATCGCTTCACAGCTAGAATATGGAACATATCAAAAAAATCTTAATAGTACTACAATAGTACATTATGCAACGAGCCTATAATGGTAGTAATTAAGACGCGAGTATGTTTGTTTATGAAACGAGCGCAAGCGAGTTTCATAATTTTCATACCAGCGTCATATTTACCATTATAGGCAAGTTTCATACGACTTTTTATGCTCGACCATATTTCTAACTTGAAATTATTCGTAAGTATTCATATTATTCTTATCTGACTGGGAGCGGAAGTGACCTTGTGCAATCTCGTAAATTGTGAGATGTGCGCAGACGCGAAAATATTGATTTTTTCCGAGGAACAAATATCATTGGCCTTGATATAATCTAGAGAGTAAAATGAACATTAATCTTGATATAACATGGAAATTGATTTAGACATTGAAAAACGAGATGACAAATTGAATTTATTTGAATATTATTTACAATTAACGCTAATTATTATAGTAATAGAACATAACCTTCTGCGACAGTATTGGATTTCCAGCCTCCGTGACGTTTCGCTAGTTGTCTTTCGATTGCATATCCGAGAATAATCGATACTTGCGCTTTCATATTGCTTTCTGATTGGTGGAAAACCTGAACTTTAATGAATAGGTGTACTTTAATGAGGTCCATTAAAGGGCTGCTACCAGGTGTATAATTACTAGATTTCGGCATGGTCGAGCACAAAGTCTTAATTATAGTCACAGACTAGTTGAAATATATACAGAAAGGTTTTACAATGTACTAGTACAACACAAGGGATTAGTATCAATACTTAATACAAGACTGAAATATTCATGCAACATTGTTGAATATCATAAATGTACCTACAGAATAGAAGGTGTAAGAAATTAGGTACTTCTTTAATTTGGCCCTAAATAATCTTACGTTTTAAGTTTCATTTTGCATATCCATAGGAAGAGTATTAAAAATTTTACTGCCAAATAACTCACTCCTTTTTGACAGCACGATAGACTTGTCGGTGGAGTATGAAAGTCATTTTTGACGACTATTTATGGTATGAACTGTTGAATTAGTTACATGGGATATACAGTACTGTTACTAACTCTAGCATTTCCCAAGAATATTATTCTAAAACACATTACCGAGTGAAAGTATGTGATAAAAAAACTTAATTCTTACGAAACATGTACAAAACATAAAATGAAAAAGTGTGTCGTTTCCATGGCAACAGTGTATCTCTCTCGCTCTTTTATTTTATTAAAAATATAATTGCGAAGTAGATCCTTCACAACATTGCTCTTTGTTTGTGTTATTTAATATAGATTCAGTGCTATGTAGACATCTCAAATGTTTCACTCTATTACACAATAAGCGAAGAGATTTCTAAGGATGATCAGTAATATGTCAACCGGTTTAGAAAGCGATTAAACTTCACTACTGCCGTACGATGCAGAAAGTACTTGGGTTAATCTTCTTCTTCTTTAGGACGACTAGGTGGTGTGAAAAAGAAATTACTTACAAATGACTTTTAAAGAACCCAGAGATTCATTGCCGCCCTCACATAAGCCCACCATTGGTCCCTATCCTGAGCAAGATCAATCCAGTCTCTATCATCATATCCCACCTCCCTCAAATTCTTTTCAATATTTATCCTCTCATCTACGTCTCGGCCTCTCCAAAGGTCTTTTTCCCTCCGGCCTCCCAACTAACACTCTATATGCATTTCTGGATTCGCCCATACGTGCTACATGCCCTGCCCATCTCAAACGTCTGGATTTAATGTTCCTAATTATGTCAGGTGAAGAATACAATGCGTGCAGTTCTCCGTTGTGTAACTTTCTCCATTCTCCTGTAATTTCATCCCTCTTAGTCTCAAATATTTTCCTAAGAAACTTATTCTCTAACACCCTTAATCTCTATTCATCTCTCATAGTGAGAGTCCAAGTTTCACAACCATACAGAACAACCGGTAATATAACTGTGCGTTCCTTTCTTAGAATAGTACATTATGCAACGAGCCTATAATGATAGTAATTAAGACGCAAGTATGTTTGTTTATGAAACGAGCGCAAGCTAGTTTCGTAATTTTCATACGAACGTCTTAATTACCATTTTAGGCAAGTTTCATACGACTTTTTATGCTCGACCATATTTCTAACTTTAAATTATTCAGAAGTATACATTTTTTTTGTATCTGACAGAAGATCGGAAGTGACCTTGTTCATAGATCTTGAATTGTGAGATGTGCGCAGACGCGAAAGTATTGATTTTTTCCGAGGAACAATAATGTCATTGACCTTGATGTAATGCAGAGAATGTATAACCTGGAAATTGATTTAGAATTGAAAAACGGTGTGACAAATTGAATTTATTTGAATATTATTTACAACTAGCCGTACCCTTGCGCTCCGCTGCACCCGTTAGAAATAAATATAAAATAATTACATAATTAAAATCTGACATTTGATCCAGGGAACATTCGTGTTTGATATAAGGATAAATCGTTTATTATGTTACTTAATTTAAATTGTATTTGCATAATTAAAATGCGATCATTTTGATCCAGAGACCACTCATTTGGTCATAAAAATTATTTTAGGAAATACAGGAAACGAATGTACAGAATAGCCTATGAAGTTTTCTGTGCATAAGAAGCTATTTTAATCTTACCTGACCTCGATTCACTCAGAAGTTACTGTAATAACATTATAGCATTATGTCCATCTAGAGAAACTACACTTTCCAATGGTGAATTAATAATTAATTATACAAATCGGTTAATTTAGCTTCTGATATTACTTCATACAAACACAGAAACATTCTCTGTAGGCTATCTTTCATAGCTTTCGATTGTTGCTGTCCAAGGCCCCTTATAGACGAAGTCATTTGTTTTTTAATTCATTACACGGCCTTAGATGTCAGTTATTTTAATTTTAAAACTCATTTATCTCATTAAATATCAGTCCTATCAAAATTTTTCAAAGAATAAAACTTATCGCAAATTATTTTTAAAGAAACCTTTGTTATGTAACATTTTTCACAAAAATCAATAATAAGGGAGATACTTCGATTTATTTAATTCAGGTCCCTTATAACCTCCCTTTTAAATAATGTATTTTGAATTCAATATAGCCTAAAATCTAAGTTACAACGAACTTAATTTAAATTCCAATTTTCATCGAAATGCAATCGAAATTCCAGCCTCCGTGACGTTTCCCTCGTTGTGTTTCGATTGCATATCCGAGAATAATCGAAAACCTGAACTTTAATGAATAGGTGTACTTTAATGACATGCATTAAAGGACTGCTACCAGGTGTGTAATTACTACATTTCGGCATGGTCGAGCATAAAGTTTATTATAAAATTCTGAACAACTCTTTTTACATTTGTAATATATTGATTAT